>NC_054483.1:106761715-106856417 GCF_017639515.1 Carcharodon carcharias
AGAAATATTCAAATGACCTCATATTTTCGTCGCTTTATAGCTATTATTGTTGGGGTTAGTGATGAATTTATGCTTTGTTTTGGATTCTGCAAATCCTACACAACTGAACTTGGGTTTGAGGTGTCCTTAACTGAGCCATAAAAAGTGTAAACAAAGAAGGGGTTAAAATTCAAAAAGCAAATAAGTTATGTTAAATTTATATAGCGCCATGGTTAGACCTCGCTGTATTGTTCTGGTCTCCATATTATAAAAAGTGGGTGTAGAGGTACTGGAGAAGAGGTTTATAAGAATGATATCAGAACTGAGAGGTTAGACCAATTAGAAAAGTTAGGACAGACTTGGTCTTTTTCTCTGGTGACCTGATCAAGATCTCCAAAATTAGGAAGGGGTTTTGATTGAGTGGACAAAGAGAAGCTGCTTCCTCTTCTGGGGGAGACCAGAACTAGAGGTGATAAATATAAAATATCCAGTAAGGAACTTAGCAGAAACTTCTGTACTGAGAGAATAGTTAGGATGTGCAGCTTGCTATCACAAGGAGTGGTTGAGTAGAATGACAGATGCATTGAAGGGAAAACGATAAAAATATGAAGGAGAAAAGAATAGGTTATATAGATAGGGTGAAATGAAGTAAAGTAGGAGGTCGTTAGTCACAAACATAAACATCAGCATGGACCAGTTTCCGTGTTGCAAAACTCTATGTAATCTGTTTCTCACATTTATGAAAGGGTTGAAGATCTTATAAACTTGTGATAGTGAAAAATATTCTTACTAAGTCTGTGAAATGCCCTGTGATTTTATAAGTGGGACTGGCTGCTCGGAATGTGGCTCAAGACCAGGAAACGGGATTCAGTTAGGCAGCGGTGAGATACTTTCATTGGAGAGAATTGGTTTGGATTCTGGAAGGATGAGATTAAGTGAGTAAAAGTTCCTTCTTCATCTTCACCAATCATGAGTGAACAATAAGTTGCAACTTCCTGATTATGGGATACTCGCTGTTTCATAACGGGCTGCTAGTCGGCATCCGATGCATTGAAGGACTAATTCTGTTTTAATCACACAGCTGCATATAGACACTGAATCACTTACAAGGCATCAAGTTGGAAGGACTTAATTGGTCTGGAGAGAGTGCAGAGATTTACAAGAATGTTGCCAGGGTTGGAAAATTGCAGCTTTGAGGAGAGATTAGATAGGCTAGGATTGGTTTCCTTAGAACAGAGGAGGCTGAGGGGGTGACTTAATTGAGGTGTCCAAAATTATGGGGGGCCTAGATAGGGTGGACAGGAAAGACTTGTTTCCCCTAGCTGAGGGGCCAATTACCAGGGGGCATAGAGTTAAGGTGATTGGTAAAAGGATTAGAGGGGACATGAGGAAAAGCTTTTTCACCCAGAGGCTGGTGGGCGTCTGGAATTCACCACCTAGGTTGATGGTTGAGGCTGAAACGCTCAATTCATTTAAAAGGTACCTGGATCTGCACCTATGGTGTAAACTGCAAGGCTACGGACCAGGTGCTAGAAAGTGGGATTAAAATGAGCGGGTAGTTTGTTTTTTTCTCTTTTTGGCTAGTGCAGACATGATGGGCTGAATGGCCTCTCTCTGCACTGTAACTTTTCTATGGTTTTGGAAGAAAAAATCTGATCAATTATCTCCAACAGTTTGCATCAGTTCATAAACAGTATCTCTTCTAGATGGTCACAGCTGACATGAATTTTGGCATTGAGTGTTGGCTATTCCACCTGGTCTATCATTATACTTGAGCCAAATTCTATGGGCGAAATTTTATGACAACCCCACGCCCACCTGTAGGTTTGAAGGCGGGGGAGCTCAAAAAATGCAGCACATGATCTGACCACTGCCTATCCATCTGCCCCAACCTGTCTCCCATTTTACAGGGGCCAAAGGAGGTGCCAGGCAGCCCATCTGTCCTTGGCCACTCAAGTACCTCATCCTGCCCCTGCTGCTATATCACCCCTGATTGGGGGAGGCCCACGCTAGGTGGATAGCTGGGCAGACTTACTGCAAGGGCTGGTGTCAGGAAAAGTTGGGAGGGAGGAGTGGGAGCTCCTTTGGGGATCCCCTGTGCCCATTGGAGGCACTACCAATGCCATACCCCCTTGTTCTTCAGCTGGAATTTCTGTACCACTGCCTACAAGACTGATTCTTCTCTGCTTGCCTATCTCATCACGTGAAGTCAACACCACCGGAAAAGTGAATTATCCAGCATCGGTTTTCAACCCGCCGACCTCTGTGAAGGAATACCTCATTGGATTTTGATTCTGGACTCTGGAGCTCACGTGAAACAATATTTATTTTCTCTGTGGTCTTTGTACTGTAAAACCTTCTTTACTCTATCCCTCTCTTTATTGTCTGAGTGTGGCCGGGATGCTGTGAGTCCCCTGTTTGTGTTTTGAGCGTGTGCAAATAACCAAACCCTTTGAGTTCATCCTATCTCGAGTTTGCTGTGGGGTTATCAATAGAAAACTGGATCGCAACAAATCCGAGGGGTTGGGAAATATGCCACCATTTATAAAGAGGGAAGCAAATCAAAATATCTTTCTGTTAATGGATGGGCGGCGAGAGGAGAAATTAGTGCTGTGTAAATTAACCCCCTCCAGTCCGTCACAAGGGATCCTACACATGGTACCTTCTTTCTGGGATTGCCCCTTGCTCCAGCCAGCAAGCATCGGAATCCAGTTAGATTTTTTGAAATTGAGGGGGCTTAGTTAATAAAAGCTTATCTGCTGCAAAGTTTAAGCAGGATCAGCAATTAAATAGCAGACTGCAGGTGGTTTCACCCCAAGTTGAACTCCACACTCAGTAGAATTCATTACTGCTGAAGCTAAATAGTGCAGACTGGCCTGGGAAGAAAGGGAATCGGCTCCTACCAGCTAGAAGAAGCCTGTAAAAAATAAAGCTTTTTATCATGTTTGCTTTCATTTTTGAAGCCTTCAGCCATTTTCCCACCCAAATCGCTGTTTTGTGGGCGAAGCTTAGTGCTAAAAGCTGGAAATTCAGAAAGAGCTCAACAGCATCACTATTGCAGTCAAGTAGGAACCTATTCCCAGCTAAGGTATTGGCCACTAAAGGTAGTGCACTCAGAGCTAAATTAACTCTAAACGAGCTGGAGAAAACTTGAATAGCTGTCAAAGAGTATTAAAGATCCTTCAAAAAGCTAAATGATGACCGCAAAATTTCCAACACTCAATTGGAAAGCAACAGATCTCCGACCTGAATTTACCCTGTTCTGACAACACGTCAGGCTATGTTTACTGGACCACTGTAGAAACACGCTCTGGGAGGCTTCTTAGTCAAACAACATGAACTTTATTTACACGAGCTTCCGTGGCTGCTTGTATCTAGCCAACCCCGCTTACAGCCATTTTTCCGAGGAAGCCCCTCCCTAGAATTTAGTCCTCCACGCTAGTCACACATTGGTTGAACAAATCACGTGACCCTCTACTCAGTTGCATTGACCTTAAAGTCACAGTCATCACAAACACAATATTCCAGAACCAGCTATTAAAGCCATTAAAATCAAAATTTCTATAGGCAATGAAGGCCTTCACAGGCTGAACACATCAGGTCTATCAAACAGCCATCTTAAAATTCCAGAAAAAATATGGTCAACACCCAAAAGATCAATTATGAGTGAAGCTCAACTTCAGAATACACCATCTGGAATTCATGTCTTTTAGACAAGCAACAGAGACCACTGACCAATTCATAAGTAGATCCAGAGGCAAGGGGTGTCAATGTGACATCACGGCAGCAGAACTAGCCGACAGAATAACTCAGCTCGTGATAGCATCTATTCCAAAGGGAGCACTCCAAAGACACATCTTGGACCAACCATTGAACCCGTACTGCAAAGCTGGCACGAGTACAAAGCCATACTAATGGGTAGACAGAGTTTACAGGCTTTGCATAATTCATCCATCATTGACACCATAGCCAATGCCGGCAAGCCTAGTAAGCAAAGTGGATGGTGCCAGCTCATGCATTTTTTTTTCGTTATTCGTTCATGGGATGTGGGCATCGCTGGCTCGACCAGCATTGGTTGCCCATCCCTAATAATAAGATGCTACGTTTGTGCCAACTTCTACCAGACTCACTCCTTCACTCTACTACCACCTTGTGACTCCTCCTACATCATAATGTGGACAGCACTGTTTCCCCAGTCCCACATTAACCCTTAGAATCCCGAACACTAACACTGCAAATACCTCAACCAGAAACACCATGTAACCCCATTGCGACTAGAATGTGGTCTAAGGTGCAACATCAACAAAGTATCCGTAACCAGCATTCCGAAAACATACAGCAGCCTCCAGCAAAGATCATCATAACTAAAGGTGGCTGGATAAGCAAACGCCAATACGTTTCAGAGACTTCTAAGTTTATTTACGTGTTAAAGTTCATCAGACATAATATTATTTTGAAACATAATATTCTTTTGAAACACAAACAGAAACAGAAATACCTGGAAAAACTCAGCAGGTCTGGCAGCATCGGTGGAGAAGAAAAGAGTTGACGTTTCGAGTCCTCTGAGGACTTGAAATGCCAACTGTACTCTTCTCCACCGATGCTGCCAGACCTGCTGAGTTTTTCCAGGTATTTCTGTTTCTGTTTTTGTTTTGGATTTCCAGCATCTGCAGTTCTTTGCTTTTATAATATTATTTTGTTTTGCTGTCAGGTAAAGAGCTTGATTCTTTAAAGGTAAATCTTTAGTTTAGAAAAAAGGGGGATGTTGTGATAAGACGTGCGTATACCTTTAAGGGAGCCTATCTTAGACTGCTATCAATCATTACCAGCTGGACAGGATATGATGTACTAGTCCCATGACTTTTGTCAGTCTGTAAGTGAATATTATCCGTATATCATCTTATCTTCAAATAAAGAACCCACATTATTGTTTCACCAGTTCTTGTGATGACTGGTACATTTATGTCGAAGAAAAAGAAGAACATAAATATTTCCACCCACCTTTGCAGCTTAACGTCAATGAGGTCAACCCAATATGCTACCACCACCCTGCTCAGGACAAATCAACTCCGCACAGACTGATGAGAATCCAATTTGGGGTCTCCTGCTCACTGGGTAGAGTTAGTGAGCTGCAACAACATCCTGCTCTTTCTCTTTTCCACTGCTGGGCATGTTGTTTAGTTGGAAAGTTCATGGTGAAGACAGGATTGAGCTCAGCACAAGACTCTATACCTCTCCCTTCTCCTTTAGGACACCTCTTAAAACTTATTAACCAAGCTTTTGGTCATCCTCCTAATATCTCCTTCTGTGGTTCTGTGTCAACGTTTGCTTTATAATAATCCTGTGAGGTGCCTTGGGCGATTTTATTTAGTTAAAATTGCTACATAAACACAAATAGTTGTTGCTGTGGAGATACAGAGAGATTTTGGGAGGGAATTTTAGACTGCAGGATCCAGGCAGCTTTCATTCATTCCTGGGATGTGGGCATTGCTGTCAAGGCCAGCATTTACTGCCCCTCCCTAATTGCCCTTGAAAAGGAGCTGCAGTTGTAGTGTAGATAAACACACTGTTCTTTTTTTACTGCAGCTGTTTGATACAACTGAACGCAGTTTTCCTGTGGATCTGGAGTCAAGTGTAGGGCAGACCAGATAAGGACGGCAGACTCCCTCTCCTGAAGGTCACTGGTGCCTGTCAATGGTGGAGTGATTAAAATCAGGAATGTTCAAAAGTCCAGAACTGGACTTCATGGGATGTGGGTGTTGCTGGCTGGGCCAGCATTTATTGTCTATCACTAATTGGTCTTGTTTAGAGGGCATTTGAGAGTCAACCACATTGCTGTGGGCCTGGAGTCACATGTAGGACAACAGATTTCCTTCCCTAAAGGATATTAGTGAACCAGATGGGTTTTTACAGCAATTGACATGGTTATCATCAGACTTTTAATTCCAGATTTTCATTGAATTCAAATTCCACCATCTACCATGGTGGGATTCAAACCCAGGTCCCCAGAGCATCACCAATCCACTGACAGTAACACTATGCCACCACCTTCCCCTAATGCACTCAAGATTCTGGAGTGGGACTAGAAGTCAGCCTTCTGACTTAATAGCATAATACAGTGCAAGCCTATGGTGAAGAAAGGGTTGGAGGTGGCTTTGCTGTATCTGTGAATATAGCAAACATTTAATTTGAGCTGCAAGTTCAAAAGTCCAGGTGATCGAAAAGTATACAATCGCTGACTGACAGTCATGTTATTACTTGACAGAAACTAAATATCCTTCATTTTTATTGCAACACCATTAGAACACGTAATTTTAACCCAGGCATTAATACCCTGAGATGAAGTGGTGTAATATATTCTATCTGCACTTTGTGTGACTCTTAAACTGTAATGCCTGCTATGAGACATTGAGTGTGCTAATGAGTGTCAGATATCGGATACACAGCACTGGATCACTCAATGAATTGTGACAAAAAAACAAACTCACATGGACCAGAGATTGGATCAGTAAGTTAGGACAATGCTTGAAGTCTTATATAATCATGGAGAACTATAGAATCTGTAAACATAGAAGGAGGCCATCTGGCCCATCATGCCTGTGTGAGAGAGCTGTCCAATTGGTCCGCTTCCCTCGACCTTTCCCTTGCAACTTTCTTCCCACCAAGTATTTATCCAAATCCCTTTTGAAAGTTTCAATTGGATCTCTTGCACCAACCTTTCAGAAGGCGCATTCCAGATACATACAAACAAGGAGCAGGAGTCAGCCATTCATCCCCTCGAGCCTGCTCCACCATTTAATAAGATCATTGCTGATCTGATAGTTACCTCAGATCTGCAATCTGTCTACCCCCGAAAACCTATCACCCCCTTGCTTACCAAGAAGCAATCCACCTCTGTCTTAAAAATATTCAAAGACACTGCTTCCACCGCCTTTTCAGGAAGAGAGTTCCAAAGACTTACGACCCTCTGGGAGAAAAAATTGTGCCTCATCTCCGCTTTAAATGGGCGACCCCTTATTTTTAAACAGTGACTCCTAGTTCTAGATTCTCCCACAAGAGGAAACATCCTCTCCACATCCACCCTGTCAAGACCCCTCAGGATCTTATATGTTTCCATCAAATCGCCTCTTACTCTAAATTCTAGTAGATACAAACCTAGCCTGTCCAACCTTCTTCATAAGATATTCCAGGTTCTTGTCTGGTAAATTTTCTCTGGACTGCTTCCAACGTATTTACATCCAGATCACAGCAACTCGCTGTGCAAACAAAATGTTCCTCATTCACCTCTCTAGTTCTTTTACCAATCACGTTAAATCTGTGTCCTCTGGCTGCTCACCCTCCTGTCAGGGGAACAGTTTTGAAGACCTCTATGAGATCGCCCACCTTTGATTTAAGACCAATTCCAGCTGCTCCCCATAAGTGAAGCCCCTCAGCCCCGGACCATCCTGGGAAATCTCCTCTGTAACCTCTCCTTCCTAAAGCACAATAGCCAGAATTGGCACAAAACTCCAGCTGAGGCCTAACTAGCTGTGGGGTTAAGGCTTCATTCAAACCAGATAGAATGAAAGGCACCAAATAAACATTCTGGTGGGAGTTGGTATAACATCCTGCCAACACCCATCAGCAAAGATTTTTTTTCAAGTTCATGTGATCAGCTGTTTCTGTCTCCTTCCACTAGCCCACCTGGTCAAACTTAATTTAATTCTCTCTCGACCTGTCTGCAGCCTTTGACATGGCTGACCACACCATCCTCCTCCAACACCGCTCCACTGTTGTCAGCTGGGTGGGATTGCTCTCACCTTGTTCCATTCTGACCTAATCATAGCCAGAGAATCACTCGCGATGGCTTTCTCCTCCCACACCATTACCCCTGGTGTGCCCCCAGGACCTATCCTTGGCTCCCCCCCCACCTCCTGTTTCTTGCCCCGAACTCACATCTTTCCCTAGTTTCTCTCCTGTCTCCCCTCATGCCCTCTCTGAGCTCATCTTGTCTATGAGACCCACCTCCTGTTTCCTCAATCCTATTCCCACCAACTGTTGAGAACCCAATTTCCCCTCCTGTTCCCCATGTTAGCCGATATTGTTTATGATCCTCTCTCTCCAGGTGATGTCCCTCTCTCCTTAAAATATGCCACCATGACCCATGTACTCAGAACAAAACCCTTGACTCCACTGTCCTTACAGGTTAGCACCTCATCTCCAGCCTCCCTTTCCTCTCCAAAGTCCACCTCTCAAATCCTGTCCCAGCTTTCCCAGAATTCCATGTTTGAATCCCTTCAGTCAGCTTCCTGCCCCCGCCACAATACTGAAACAACTCTTATCAAAGTCACAAATGATATCCGATGTGACTGTGACAAAGGTAAACTTTCCCTCCTAATTCTTCTCGACCTGTCTGCAGCCTTTGACATGGCTGACCACACCATCCTCCTCCAACACCGCTCCACTGTTGTCAGCTGGGTGGGATTGCTCTCACCTTGTTCCATTCTGACCTAATCATAGCCAGAGAATCACTCGCGATGGCTTTCTCCTCCCACACCATTACCCCTGGTGTGCCCCCAGGACCTATCCTTGGCTCCCCCCCCCCACCTCCTGTTTCTCATCCATAAGATGCTCCTCAGTGACATCATCCAAAAGCACAGCATTCACATGTACGTTGACAACACCCAACTCTATCACCTCTCTCAACTCCTCCCCGTTGCTAAATTATCAGGCTGCTTATCTGACATCTGGTACTGGATCCAAGGTGAGCAGAAACTTCCTCCGATTTAAATTTTGAGAAGACTGAAGCCATTGTTTTTGGTCCCCACTCAAAACTACTGACTCCATTTCTTTCCCTAGCAACAGTCTGAGACTAAACCAGCCTGTTCACAAACTTGGTGTCATACTAGGGCCTGAGATAAGCTTCTGACACATTTTCACACCATCACTTAGACCGCTTATCTCCAACTCTGTAACATTGCTCGACTTAGACCCTGTCACAGCTCATCTCCTGATGAAACCCTAATTCATGCTTCCGTTGGCTCTGGACTTCGCTATTCCAATGCACTTTGGCTGATCTCCCATATTCTGCCCTTGATAAACTAGAGGTCACCCAAGCTCTGCTGCCTGTGTCTTCCCCATTACCCCAGTGTTTTCTGACTTGCATTCCCATGCCAAGCAACATCTTAATTTTAAAATTCTCATCCTCATGATCAAATCCTTCTATGTCCTCATCCCTCCCTATCTCTGTAAGTTCCTCCACTCCCACTGCTCTCCGAAATATCTGTGCTCATCTAATTCTGGACTCTTGAGCATCCCCAATTTTATTCGCTCCACCATTGGTGGCCTTGCCTTCAGTTACCTAGGCACTAAGCGCCGGAATTTCCTCCCTATACCACTCTACTCCTCTATCGCCCTTTCCTTCTTTAAGATATTCTTTGTCCAAACCTTTGGTCATTTAACCTAATATCAACTCTCATAGCTCAGTGTCATACTTTGTTTTATAATGCACCTTGGGACGTTTTATTATGTTAAAGGCACTAGATGAATATAAGTTATTGCTGTTCATGGGATGTAAGCATCGCTGACTAGGTCAGCATTTGTTGACCATCCCTAATTGCCCTTGAGAAGGTGGTGGTGAGCCATCTTTTTGAACCGTTGCAGTCCATGTGGTGTGGGTACACCCAAGTGCTGTTAGAGAGGGAGGTCCAGGGTTTTGACCCAATGCAGTGAAGGATCGGCGATATAGTTCCAAGTCAGGATGGTATAGAGTGGAACATACAGATGTTCCCATGCACTTCCTGTTCTTGTTCTTCTAGGTGGTAGAGGCAGTGGGTTTGGAATATCACAGATGAATGATGTGCACACAGCCAAGGTGTTTGAGGAGTTTTTTTTCTACAACGTGCATTTATAGAGTGCCTTTAGATCAGCAAAAACATCTGAGAGCATTTCACAGGAGTGTTGTCAAACAATATTTGGCACTAAAGCACATATGATATATTAGGACAGATCCCTTTGTCAAACATGTAAGTTTTAAAAGGATGACCTAAAGGAGGAGAGCGAGGCGAAGAGGTGAAGTGAGGAAATTCTAGAGCTTAGGTCCTCAGCAGCTGAAGGCTGTACTAATTAAAATTGGGGATGTATGCGAGGCCAGAGTTGGAGGAGCACAGGGATCCTGGAAGGTTGTTGGGCTGGAGGAGGTTACAGAAATATAGAGGGACCGTGCCACAAACTGACTTAAAAATAAAGATGAGAATTTTAAAAGTGAGCCGTTGCTGGATTGAGAGCCAATGTAAGTCAGCGAACAGAGGGACGAGATAGGGAAATGAGACTTGGTGCAAGTTAAGACACAGGCAGCAGAATTTTGGATGACTTCAAGCTCATGGTGAAAGGTTGGCTAGGTGAACATTATAATAGGGAACATTATACAGGGAACAAAGGCATGGATGAGGGTTTCAGCAGCAAGTGAGCTGAGGCAGGGACAGAGTGGGTGATGTTATGGAGGTGGTAGTAAGTGGTCTTGGTGAGGAGGGATGATACATTTCTTGTTTTTGTGAAATGATATGTCAGCAAGGAATTAAATGGCTTTGAGCATACAAAATTGGCAGAAAATTATTTGCATATTTATTAGAAAAACAGAACTGCTCAGAAAACACAAATTATTTTGAACTCTTGCAAGGTACACTTGGTCTCTAGAAAGCTAATAATTATTTTGATTCCTCATAGAAAACAAATTGCATTCTTGTAACTAATTATTCGGAATATATCCACTGATCATAATCAGCCAGTTAATGTATTAACCATTAGCAAACAATTATCTCCTAAACATCTGTCAAGTAATTAGCTGCTGGCAAACATTCAGTTGCTGGCTCATTTCCCTCTTAAATTTCAAAGATTTCCAAGGTAGTTGCATTCATCTCAATAAAGGCAAGAAGATTTAAGGATGAGGAGTTTGTGAAGGGAGTTGGCAAACTTGCCCAAAGACAAAAGCAAAATACTGTGGATGCTGGAAATCTGAAATAAAAACAGAAAATATTGGAAAAACTCAGCGGGTCTGATAGCATCTCTGGAGAGAGAAACAGAGTTAAGGTTTCGAGTCTGTATGACTCTTCTTCAGAGCTAAAGAAGTAGAAATGTGATGAAACTTATACTGTTTAAGGGGGGGGGGGTGGAGTAGGTGAAGCTGGATAGGTCAGCGATAGGTGGGGGCTAAGGAGAGACTAACAAAGATGTCATGAACAAAAGGACAAAGGGAGTGTTAATGGTAGTAGTAAGGGCTAAAGGAGGTACTAATAGTGGCATAAAGATAAGAAAGCAGAATGTGTTAATAGCAGAACAAGGGGGTAAGCACCCTGCTATTATCACATTGTGCTTTCTTACCTTTATGCCCCTATTGCTGGCTTTCTATCCAGCTTCCCCTGCTCCACCTCCCCCTCCACTCCTGAAACAATATAAATTTCATCACATTTCTACTTCTCTTTAGTTCTGAAGAAGGGTCATACAGACTCAAAATGTTAACTCTGTTTCTCTTTCCACAGATGCTGTCAGATCTGCTGAGATTTTCCAGCATTTTCTGTTTTTATTGCCCAAAGGTAAGTTATTCTCTGGCACAAGTGCTGAATGAAGAAGTTAGAAGAAACTTTTCAGGCAGGATTTTCCCTGCAGCCTGTGATATCCTAGTTGATTCCAAAGTTATGTACCAGCATTTAATTAAACACGGTTTTGCGGAGTGCAATTGACTGTTAAAATGATGCCTTGTCCCAAACTATCACCCCTGTGGTTTAAGTCCAGTTCACCCACAGGCTGAAATGTGGATCAGAAACCCACACCTTGTGGGAAACACTCACTCCACCACTGATGCACATGGCAACAGTGTGTACCATCTGCAACAGCAACTCGCCAAGGCTCCTTCGACAGCACCTTCCAAACCCACGACCTCTACCACCTAGAAGGACAAGGACAGCAGATGCAGATCCTGGGGGAGAAACCATTGGCTCTGTTGCTTCTCCTGTTTCTGGGGCCCTTATTCCCCCGTCCCTTTTATTATTGAGGGTGAATGAAGGGGAGAGGGAGGAAAGATGTAAGTCCTGAGAGACTAATGTTGGTCATTAGACCTGCGTAATGTTCTTCAAACTGGGGCCATGGGATCTTTAATGTCCAGCTGAAGCAACCGGAGAGAGAAATGGCTCCTAGCAGCACCTCTGCCCACGTGGTGCTGCGGGCAGGCAGGCCTTAATCAAGAGGCACTCTAATCCTGCAGACAGAAAGGGGCTTTTAAGCTAGAAGCCAGGCACTGGTGGCCTCAGTAACGGTCTCCCACTTTTAACATCAGCCAGAGTCACTGCAGGATAGAGACCCTCGACAATCCAGCCCAGCTCTGAGACCAGCTGAACTGGGAACACATTCACACAATAATATTTGGGGTGACTGATATCACCCAGTCTGATCCCTACTTGCTCTTTTCCACAGCCCCTTAACTCGTTGTTCTCTGGCATGCGGCCACCTCCCCTCCCCTCAAACCCCAGCGGCTCCCGGGGTCTCATCTTGCCCAGCCCGTGACCTCCCATCGACTGTCAACTGCTGCCCATGAGGTGCTCTACCCATGACCCCCATCACTATCAATCACTGACCACAGTCCAGCAACACATGACACCCCCCCATCACTGCCCCGGCTGCCAAAAATGTGACCCCATCATTACCAACTGTCAACTGGCGCCTGAGAGCTACCTAGCATGTGACCCGTCACCACCAATCACTGCCAGTCCACTCATCTATTCCCTTCATTTTATATGAGAAAAGTTTAATTCAGAATATTTATTGTCTTGAATTTGTATATATTTTATTCTCTGACGATTAAATGTAGACATTCTAAGTGCAATCTTCCAGCAATAAAAATGTGACCCTCTCCTGACGGGATTTTCCATGTGTCTGTTTGACCATCTTCAGTATTGCCCCCCTGGAGCACTGATTCTGGTGTTTTGCACCTTGTGCACCCCCTTTTCTTGGGCCAGATACATGGGAACACCACCACCTGCAAGTTCCCCTCCAAGCCACTCACCATCCTGACTTGGAAATATATCGCCGTTCCTTCACTGTGGCTGGGTCAAAATCCTGGAACTCCTCCCCTAACAGCACTGTGGGTGTACCTACACCATGTGGACTGCAGCGGTTCAAGAGGGCAGCTCACCACCACTTTCTCAAGAGATGGTCAATAAATGCTGACCTTGCCAGTGCCACCCACATTCCATGAAAGAATAAGAAAAACTCCTCTGTTCTTGGCCTGAGCGGGGGCTAAAAATTCAGCCCTTCCTTCCTGCAAATGACAATAAAGTTTGTGGATTACATTAGTCAGGAAAGCCACTGAAATAATTCTTGTGGGCATCACTGGCAAAATCAACATTCATTGGACCCTAAAGAAGAGTCTTGAAACGTTAACTCTGTTTCTCTCTCCACAGATGCTGCCAGACCTGCTGAGTTCTTCCAGCATTTTCTGTTTTAATTGGACTATCTCCAGTTGCCCTGTTATAAGGTGTCCTGCAAGACCACTGCAGAGGTTAGGAAGGAGCCAACCTTGCCAGTGATACCCACAACCCGAGAATGAATTCAAAGAAAGAATTATTTCAATGGCTTTCCTGACTGATATGATCTATGACTTCATCTACAACACCCACCGTTGCAGTTTAAGAAAGTCTTCTGACTGGATTATTAGTTCAGTAATTTAATCAGACTACACAATCCACACCCAATGTAAATTAGATGATGGGACAAGTGGATGTGTTTCGAATGACAGCAGAGAATTGAGGAAGATGGAAAGAAAGTGAGAAGTAAGATTGATGTTTGGAGAAAGGATTGGTTGGTTGACCTATTGTCTTCTTCTTGTTCCAAAAACCAGTGTTACTGTTCAACATTTACTGGTCAACACTCATTTCCTGTGCACGGGATCCAGGGCAGATTACTCTTTCCTGGGCCAGTGCTCACAGTAAGTCAGGAGGCACATTGGGTTTGGTGGGCAAAGTGTGTGATGGAAGAGAGCGAGAGGAAGAAGTTCAAGCTCCATTTTAATTTCTCGGCCTCCTTCGCATGCTGCTTGTCAACCTCTAGGCTAGAAGGACTGTTTAATGTTAAAATGAGCATTCCAGCTCCTTCTGGCCCACTGGGAAACTAAACATATTTTCCTAAACCTAACCTTGAGGCCCTGGCTCCTATTCCTGGCAGGTTTGGCCTCGGGAGGGATCCATCTTAAGAAAATGAGAAATAGGAGCTGGGGGAAGCCATTTGGCCCATCCACCCAGCCCTACCTTTCAACAAGACGTTCCTCTACCTCAACTCCACCTTCTTGCATTATCCCTTAATTCCCTTAATATAATACACTCAACAACTAAGCATCCACAGATCTCTGGGACTGAGGTTTTTAAAGGATTCACAACCCTCTGAGTAAAGAAATTTCTCCTCATCTCAGTCCTAAAGGGCTGACCCCTTATTCTGGGACTGGTCCTTCCCCCACCATGTTCTAGATTTCCCAGCCAGAATCTACCCTGTCAAGTCCCCGCTTGACTTAAAATAGCAGACTAGGCCTTGATGACATTATCAGAACCAAATATGCATATTTATTAGGGATCCCTGCGTGCTTAGGGATGGGTGTCCTTGTCACCTGCCATTTAAAATTGTAGTCAGTCAGATCAGGACGAGACAGGATTTGGTATGTCTCTCTCACTCCATTTTAACAGACCCCGATGTCTAGTTTCCACCAAGTGGCGATGGTGTGGGGGGGCGTGGTGGGGGGGAGAGGGGATGGGGTGACAGTGGAGGTGGGGTGGCAGTTAAAATCAACCCCATTGCTTTACAAGAACAGAAAGAGCTCACCATGTGATGTTTAATTATTCTGCTGCTTGGGTGGACTCCAGTTGTTTAGTTGTTAAGGCCGGAAAGTCTAATCGCTATGAACAGCTTGAGGTCATTTGGAGTTGAATTGTTACTTGATCAGGAATGTTTGGGATGTTGGCATGTGTTTGAGTATCTTAAACAAAGTTAGTTTAAATCCTGCCAAGTCAGGATGTGAGAACATGAGTTCAAAAAAAAAGGAAATAAACAAACTTAATCAGTAAAAAGTGACCATGCGGGTGTTGGATTGTCTTAAAAGAAATCTCATCTGGTTCAGTAAATGCTCTTTAGGGAAGGAAATCTTCTGCCTTTACCCGGTGTGGTCTATATGTGACTCCAGGCCCACAGCAATGTGTTTGACTCTTAACTGCTCTCTGTAAGGGCCTAGCAAGCCTCAGTTGTATCAAACCTTGAGGAAACTTGGGTTAGAACCACAGGACAGTATTTAATGGAGGCGATGGGGTTTTCATCTGCCAGACAAAAGAGACAGCCAGCGATCGCCTCTTTTAGGGGACGCCTGTCGAATTAAATGCCACTCAGGCACTTAACTGGACAGTGGCGTGCCTTCCCTGGGATCAAGGACCCCAGGGACAAATGGCCCACCCACCGAAAGCTGCCGGCCAATCACAGGCTGGCAGCTCTACTGAACAGCAGCAGCACTGGGGAGATGGTGGCTGCTGCTGGTGTGACACCCACCCGAGGCCCGGGGTCATTGCTGGATCCAAGGCCAGAGGTGCGCGGCGACAGGAAGGATTCGCAGTGTAGGGGGGTCGTGTGGAGTGGGAGAGGTATCAGCAGCAAGAGCATGAGGGGGTGGCTCCCAGCGGGCACTCTTATTCCCGGTGCCAGGCTCCTCAATCAGGCACTGAGTGCCTTTAAACAAGGGATACCCCCTGGGGAACCTGCAAGCAAACAAACTGGGGTTTGCTCGCCATGCTCTCTTCATGATGGCGCCCCCTGCCTGCTGCTGGGCTAATACCAGGGGGGGCGTAGGGTGCAGGACAAGCCCCTTAAGGGCCTTAATTGGTGGTGAGGTGGGGAGGTTGACTGGGCCTTCCTGTCAATGACTTAATCAGGCTGGAGGCGGGAAGGTGGGGGGTTCCCCACCTACTGCCCTCTCACAACCCAACTTGCCATGGGGGAGGGCATTAAATTCCGCCCACAGAACCTTAGATAATAAGGAGGCCACTTGGCTCATCGTTGAGGGAGGAAAATTCCCAGCCCCTTGAAGGTGGGGGTGGGCCGGAAAATTGTAGAAAAGTGTGTCGGGCCCGCTGCCTGAGCTCTTGCCTCCAGCCGATTTCCCCAAGGTGAGAAGCTGCTGCTGGCGGCAATTTAATTAAGGTTGTTAAGACCTGAATTACTGGCAAATTTCTGATGGGAAGGCAGGTTCGCCTGCAGTGCATGGGCACCCCACTGTGTCACGAGCTCAGCAACGCATTGGAGGCAGCTTCACGAGAGGAGGTCGGAGTGGCATCACTTACAGATTCCTGTATGTCAGCAACGAATCTGCTTCTCTCATGTTCCTTTTTGGGCTGTGACTTAAAACCTGATGATCTTAATCCTGAACTTTTTTTTAAAGAAAATCATGCTTTGCTTTCTGATAATTCTAAGTTGTGCATGATCAAGAATGAACATCAACCTGCCTGTTAGTAAAAAAAGGACAGCTGATCATTTATGACATATAGCTCTTCTGCAGGCATCTGGAACAGTTTCCCCCGCTTCCCTCCGCTCAGAAGAAGATTCATACAGACTTGAAACGTTAACTCTGTTTCTCTCTCCACAGGTGTTGTCAGGCCTGCTGAGTTTTTCCAGCATTTTCTGTTTTTATTTCAGATTTCCCCTGCACACTGATGCCCAAGATCATTCTGGCTGTTATTTATAGAAGGCCGCTTGGACCTATTGGTGAGCACCTCCATCTTGTGGTGCCCTTTTGCTGTCACCTTTCCCAGGGGAGCTGTCGGCCAGCCCTCCCTTTGGCCTCTCCAATTAGCGCTAACTTCAGCACCCCACCCCCCCCCCACCCTCCAATTAGACCTCCCTTCGATTGGCCCTTCCTTCAGCCCCTCCGATTGCACCTCTCTTCAGCCCTCCAATTGGTCCACTCTTCAGCACCCCCTGATTGGCCCTCTCTTCAACCCCTCCAATTGGCCTTCTCTTCAGCCCCTCTGATCAGCCCTCCCTTCGGCCCCTCCAATTGGTCCTTCCCCTTCAGCCCCTCCAATCAGTCCTCCCGCCAGCCCCTCCAATTGACTCTCCCTTCAGCCCATCCAGTTGGCACTCCTGTGTCTGTGCGTCACCCGTTGTCCCTAATTGGACCGTGAATGTGGAGGTGGCCTACTAATTGGTGGACTGCTAATTGGCTACCTCCTGTAAAATTAAGCTGGTGGGTGTGCTAACGAAAGGGATGAGCTCAGTCCCAGAAATGGTCTAGATGTTGGAGTCCTGACACCTGCGAGAAAATTCGTCCTTGAGAAAGCTATTGAATTAATCCCCCCCCCACCCCGCGACCAGCTCTCTCTGTATATTTCCCCATAGCTCCACAAGTCTTTCCTCTGTAATTTTCAAAAGGAATTTGGACGAATACTTAAGACCAAACCTGTTTCCGTGACCCGTTCAGGCAGCATGTTCTAGATTGTAGCAATTCACTGCATTAAAAAAAAATGTTCCCTCATCTCTGTCCCGTTCTGGTGCCGATGTTGCACAATAAATGCCAGCCTTACCAGCGACACCCACATTGCAAGAATGAATAATAAAAAAGGTGCCTTCTTACTAATTCTTAACAAATCAATTGAAGTAACACAATTTTCCCAGAGGATGGCCCAACACATTTTCCTGCAATTTTCCCCGAAGGACGACTGTACGGGTAAGTAAGTTTGATGTTCAGTAATCATGGCTTAACCTGCTCCAGGTAATTATCATTTTAATTGTCTTTGTTTTCTGTAAAATGGAGAGTGCCTTGAATGTGTCAATTTAATTCACAAAGGAGTTAAATGGATGTGTTCAGTGAAGAGCCATGATCCATCTGCTCCACTTTGTCACGAATAAAATACGAGCAATATGTTTTTACAAAACATTGCCCTGAATTTTACCCTTGGTGGGAGCGCGTGATTGGCCGGCCCCGGGAGCAGTTGGGAAACCGGCCTCCGACTGCGATTGGCCCCCCATCGCCACCCCCCACCCACCGCCCACCCCCCCCACCCCCCCCAACTCCCCCACCACCACCCCCCCGAACGCGATTTCACGCTGGCTGGCCAATCAATGGCCGGCCAACATGAAAGGCGGGCTGAAAAGCTCAGCGCTGCCGGGGTGGGGGAGTGGCGGGACGGGAAGAGGACGGGCGATGACATCACCGCGGGGCGCGGGCGCAGGCGTGGGTGAGGGCTGAGAGATGACTCCCCGAAGGCAGACAGCTGCCTCGGGGAGCTGCAGAGCTGAAAACCTCAGAATAAAGTTTTCAAAAACCAGGGAAAAAAAAGTCCATGCATCACCGTTAAGCACCTGGAAAGGCACCTGATAAAAATGCCGTCCGCAGATTTTGTATTTTTTTTAAGTTTCACAATGCAAATCTCGTTCTGCCCTTGGATGAGGTTCAATGAAGAATGTAAAGGCTGCCTGGCCAATTCGCACGTCCGCCAACCATAATGTTGGGACGGGCCACAAAAAAAAAGATCAGTGACAATTGCCGCTGTTAATGGGCTTAGTTGCTCTCTTACGTGTCGGCAGGCGTGCGCCCAACGAGCGAAATATTGCCCGGGTTCGCGATGGCGTTGGGGCACTCGCCCGGCGTCTTCTCGTGCGACTTTATGCCCAATTGGTCGGGCGTGTGTCCAATCACAAGAATACCAATGTCAGCGGAAGCAACAATTTTATACTGTGTGTGGGAAGAGAGTGCTGATTGGTTGCCATGTGGGCTCTGATTAGTAGAGGCGTTGCAGTGGAGAATGCACCAGTGCATTGTGACTGACAGTTAACTGCCGAGCATTTAAAAAAAAAAATTTAAACCGAGCAGCTTGACTCTGCTACGTCAAGGCATTGCCCCGAGAAATGAACCAGCGAATGGCTATCACTTAATTTGTTTAGCTGAAACAGGCACAATGTGTGTACATGTTCTTTCTGTCTACAAGTACACAGTACATGTCATACAGTATAAAACTGTTGCTTCCCCTGATGTTGGTATTCTTGTGATTGTCCTGATGAGTACAAGATGAAAATCTTCGACAAAATGTTTTTTTTCAGCAATACTCAAGTTGTCCACTTTGTCAAATTTCCTTGCCCACACCCTCTTTAATTTTTTTCTTCCTCAAATTTTTATCCACTTCCCTTTTAAAAGCAAATGATGGATTGTGCTTCCATCACTGTTTCTATAGTCAGGCTTTCCAGCTCGTTCCAACCCTCTGGGTAAAAGTTTTTTTGTCTAAACATCTGGTTTCTCCATAAACTAAAGCTCATCCAAAAACCCTGCTGCCCGCACTAAGTTCCATTCACCAATCCTCCTAAGTTCACTGACCTTAAGACCATAAGACATAGGAGCAGAAGTAGGCCATTCGGCGACATCAAGTCTGCTCCGCCATTCTGTGAGATCATGGTTGATCTGATAATCCTCAACACCACTTTCCTGCCTTTTCCCCATAAACCTTGATTCCCGTATTGATTAAAAATATGTCTATATCAGCCTTGAATATACTTAACGACCCAGCCTCTACAGCGGTAAAGAATTCCACAGAATCACCACCCTCTGAGAGAAGAAATTCCTTCTCACCTCTGTCTTAAACAGGCTTACTCTGAGATTTTGCCCTCTGGTCCTAGACTTTCTCACAAGGAGAAACAACCTCTTAGCATCTACCCTGTCAAACCCCTTAAGAATCTGATATTTTTCAATAAGGTCACCTCTTGTTCTTCTAACTCCAATGAATACAGGCCCAACCTACTCATCCTCTCCTCATAAGAAAATCGCTCCATATCTATATTGCCTCCCAGTCTAGCCAAGCCTCGATTTTAAAATTCTCAACTTTGTTTTCAAATCCCTCCCCATGGCCTTGTTCTCCCCATCTTTGTAGCCTCTTCTAGCCCTACAACCCTTCAAGATATCTGCAGTCTTTCAACTCTAGTCTCTTGCACATCCTTGATTTTAATTGTTGCACCATTGGCAGCTGGGTCTTCAGCTGCCTGGACCCTCAGCTCTGGAACCCCCTCTTTAAACCTCTCCGTCTCTTTTCCTTTCTCAACTACTTTTAAGATGTTTCTTAAAGCCTAGCTGTGGACCAAACTTTTGGTCACCTGTCCTTTTATCTCCTTATGTGACTTAGTGTCAAATTCTGTGTGATAATTAATTCTGTGTGATAATTAATCATGTGAAGCGGACTGTTTTACTAAAGGTGCTGTATAAATTCAAGTTATTTTGTCCTTCTCGTAATGATCTTAAAAATATGTGGTCTGGTTACTGACTCCAGAACCAGGGGAAATAGGTCTTTTCTGGATTTGCTTTATCCAAGTCCCTCCTAATTCTGAACAACTCCGTCAGTTTTCCTCATAACCTTCGGCCCTCACCTGAAATTAGTTTTCAGATAACGTTTCTCATGTCTCATGATGCAACTCTAGTTGGGAGAAACCAAACTACAAGGACCCTAGTCTTCTTCTAATTGAGCAGTTCCTATGTTCTAGTCTGTTCTTGTAACTAAAGCCTTTAAGCCCAGGTATAATCTTAATAAGTCTCCTCTCCGTGACCTTGACATCCTCCCTGTAATTGGCGCCTAAATGTGATACAATATTCTAATTGCAGCCTATCCTGAAGATTTGTATAGGGTTAACATTGCTTCTTTCTTTTACACCTTTTGCCGCTTTTTATAAAAATCCAGGGTTCCATACACTTTAAGATCAATGCTTTGAGTGCCTACATTTCAACAGTGACTACACTTCAAAGGTATTTAATTGGCTGTAAAGTGCTTTGGGACGTTTTAACGCTTTTAACGTTTAACGAATAGTGCTGCAGACTTGCAAGTTCCATCTTCCCTTTCTTTCCAACTTGATGTTTGAACGTACTCTGCTGCTCTTTGAAAGAGCTATCCAATTAGTCCCTCTTTTCTGCTCTGAACCCAAAGCCCTACAATTTTTTCCCTTTTAAGTAGAGATCCAATTCCCTTTTGAAAGTTGCTTTTGATTCAGTTTCCTACACCCTTTCAGGCAAAGCATTCCAGATCATATCAACTCACTGTGTAAAAACACTTATTTTCACCCCCCCACCCTCTGATTTTTTTGCCAATTATCTTAAATCTGTGTCCTGCCAGTAGAAACAGTTTCTCCTCTTCTCTTCTACCAAAACCTGTCATAATTTTGAGCAGTTCTATAAAATCTCCTTTAATCTTCCCTGCTCTAAGGAGAACAACCTCAGATTCTCCAATATCTCTACATAATTGAAAGCCCTCATCCCCGGGACCATTCTGGTAAATCAATTCTGTATCCACTCTAAAGCCTTGATGTCCTTTGTTAAGTATGAGCCCAGAATTGGCCACAATTGTCCAGCTGAGGTCTAACCACTCAATTATAGTGTTATTAAGATCTACTTGCTTGTAGCTTTGATAGAACAAGTGCTAGGTATGGAACATATTTCCCTTTCATCTTCCAGCCAATGTCAACATTCATAATGGCCTCCCAACTCCATTCAATACCAAGCTGTTCTCTTGCATCACCAGGATTTGCCATGCTGCCTATTTATCAAATGAGAATTTTGATTACATGATCTAACTGAGAAGGGCAGTCATGTGGCACAATGGATAGCGTCCCTACCGCTGGCCTGGAAGCTCTGGGTTCAAGCCCCATTTCAGGACTTGATGACCACAGAAAGTGTGTTCATAACGTGGCCAAACAGGTTGATTATTAGCCTGCAAGTCCTTCCAATATGCAGGTGGCAAGAGCAGGAGAGTTTCCTTGTCAGCCTGCAGAAGGCAATGGCAAACCACTGCAGTACTTTGCCAAGCATAGTCATGGACCAATCCAATGGAAATCCATGTTTGCCAAGGCTGTCTTAGGGCATGATACCTGGATGAAGAGGAGGATATCAGTGAGGACTGTTAGGTTTGGTGTAAAGACTGTCTAAGTATACCAGAAAAACAAATAACTGTAGAAAACAGCCTCCATGGTGTGGAACTCTCTACTGCATGGTGGTTGAGGTGAACAGCTTTTAAGGGGAAGCTAGATACACATTCAAAGGTGAAAGGAATAGAAGGATAAGTAGACATGTGCAGAGGGGTGTGTGGAGGCCCCTGTGGAACATAAAGACCAGGAGGTATTTAATGGAGGTGACGGGGATCTCAACTGCTGACTGGAAAGCCAGTGAGACTCCCTCATCGCTTCTTTTAGGGAAGGCCCGTAACATCATGTGTCACTCGGGCTCTTAGCTGGACAGCAGCAGCCCCTCTATGGGATAAAGGAAGTCCCGCCATTCAGAGGCCAGCAGTTCTATTGAATGGCAGCACCACTGAGGCAGTGGCTGCTGCTGATAATACACCCACCCAAGGCCCACTGTATGAGCGACGGTGGGAAGGGGGGTTGCAGGGTGGGGGTGGTGAGGGATGGAGCCGGGTTGACAGCAAGGGCAGGCCGCCATTTCCCAATTCTATGTCCCTCAATCAGGCACTAACTGCCTTTGAATGAGGGACACCCCCTCCCCCCCCGGATCCTGCAAGCGATCCCGCAAAGGTTTGCTTGTTGTGCTCCCTGTATGGTGAGAACACCACTCCACACCCAACACCTCCCCCCACCCCCCCCCCCCCCCCCCCCCCCCCCCCGCCCCGCCGCCCCCACCCATCGGCCACCCTCCCACCTCAATGGGTTAATACCAATGGTGGCAGGTTGAACTCCTTCTTAAGGGTCTCAACTGAAGGCAGGGCAGGTAGACTGGCTACGGGTCTTCCCCCCATGGACTTAGTCAGAGTGGAGGTGGGAAGATGGCAGGGTCCCCACCCAGCGCCCTCCCGCCTGATTAATTATTCCCCTACTACCAAATTTGCCACGGACAAGGGCATTAAATACCACCCCTGTAGCATAGACTGAATTGCCTGTTTCTGTGATGCACATTCAACGCAATTCTAGTTGATGGTCTGGGATGTAGACTTTGTGAGCAGGGTCATCACAATTTTAACAATCATTCCTGGATGCACTTTTCAGGCTGCTCTTAATACTTTATCCTTCCCTTCTAAAAGGCAAGTACCTTTGTTAGAAAAACACAGAAACATAGAAAATAGGAGCAGGAGTAGGTCATTCAACCCTTCGAGCCTGCTCTGCCATTCAATATGATCATGGCTGATTCTCTATCTCAACGGCGCACTCCCGCACTCTTCCCATACCCCTTGATGCCTTTAGAGTCTAGAAATCTATCAATTTCCTTCTTAACTATATTCAGTGACTTGGCCTCCACAGCTTTCTGTGGTAGAGAATTCCACAGGTTCACCACCCTCTGAGTGAAGAAGTTTCTCCTCATCTCAGTCCTAACTGGCCTACCCTGTATCCTGAGACTGTGACCCCTTGTTCTAGACACCCCAGCCAGAGGAAACATTATCCCTGCATTCAGTCCGTCCAGCCCTGTCAGAATTTTATACTTTTCAATGAGATGACCTCTCATGCTTCTAAACTCCAGTGGATACAGGCCTAGTCGGCCCAATCTTTCCTCATACGACAATCTTGCCATCTCAGGAATCAAAAAATTTTCATATTGCCTTTGAATCAGTAGATAGTGTGCAAGCCTCATTTCAGGATTTAAGCATATAATTTGTACTGACATTATAGCACAGTACTGAGGGAGTGCTGCAGCGCCTGAGGTGACATCTTGACAATGAGATGTTAAGCAAAGTTCCCCTCTGCCTGCTCAGAGATCCCACAGTGTTATTTGGAGAGGAGTAGGGCCAACATTCATTCTTCAACCTGTTGTGTTTTTATAATGATATAAAGGTGCCAATCGCTCATAAGGGATTCTGTAAACAGATTGTGCGTTCCTTTGTGGAGACTAGGCACATGAGAACGTTTATACAGAGGCATAAAGCTTGAAGACATCAGCAGCAGAATTGCCTGTGCACGTGTGCACTTAAAAGCAAAAGTGAAGATAAAACTGGATCGCACGACACACTTCCTTTCCAGTGATGTCATGTTGCAATCCCTTAAAGGCATATTACAACACAACCCACACAACCGAACCTAGTCCTTTATCCCATTCGTGGGAACTTGTGGTGCTCAAAATGGCTTCTGAATTTCCCTGCAATTGGACTGCACCATAAAAATAAAATGTCGGTTGTGCATTGGGTCATCTTGAAGGTGTTGTAGGCACTGCATGTACAGATGCCAGGTGCCTTCTTAGCAGCTGGCAAAGCACTGGCTGCTGTGGAGTAAGCCGACATGACAGTGGAGACAATGGCAAAGAGGAGGGCCAATGGTTGATGGGAGGGGCTGCAAGCAAGTGAAGTTGTTAGTGTAGCTTTGGCTAATTAAAAAGGGGGACGTGGTAAAAGGTTTAACTGGCAAACAGGCCGATGTGAAATGAAGCAGGAAAATTGCTTAACAAACACAAAGCTAATCTAAAAGCAGCTTGTTCCCTGTGTAAATGCGATCAGGAAACAGATGCTTGTTGATTAAAGGGCTTGCAGGTGGCATGGAACTGCACTGCAGATGCTATTAGTGAGAAACCGATCAGTTTAATTCAATACAAAGCACTATCATTTAGAGAATAGATGTGATATTTAGTCTGACCTGACCATTATCAAAATTAGCTTTGCTCTTTCTTTTCCCTGCTGCCCTTCCACGTCCTTCGCTGAAGCAATATTTTCATCCGTTAGTTAAATGATTAGCCAGGTTAGTCATGTTGGCTGATTCTAACACCAAATTCATGGCAATCCAATCATTCAAGGAGACAAGGTTAACTGACTGACCTCTTCTATCCACTCCCATTAGCTGGAATCCCAATCGACAGCAATTTTGTAAAACGATCAACACATTGTTGTAAACTCGTTAACAAAACAAACAATTCCAAATCAATTAAATCCTTTCCTATTGACTCCCATGGCACAGAATTCTAATGGGCAAACTCCTTTCCATTTGTTCGCAGTGTATAGAATTCTAATGGGCCAATTCCATTCCCATTCACTCCCATTCTATAGAATTCCAATTGACCTATACACTTTCATTCCTCATCTCGATTGCATAGACTCAGAGGGATTTCACATGCAACCTATTGTGAAACAAATGGAATCTAGTATTTCCAAGTTGCACATATTACATAAAATTACTGCTCTGAGTTCATAGGATTTCCAACTAGTATCCATTGTAAGAAGTTCTTGAGTAGTGTGTTTTTATTAATGCTTTCTGTTTCTCCGTACCCCAATTATCAGTGAAAGATTGGACAAACACTGCGAGAAGACTTTACAAATTACAGTCTGCAGCTGACAGAACACCCTGCTACACGCCTAAAGTTTTGTGGTTAAACCAATTGGTATTCAGCTCCACTTGAAGTGACATATTAATGTGGAGACTCAACAAATATGCACGTGCTGATAAGCTAACGCTGTCGCCAACTGCACTAAAACACGCCTAAAACTTCAACACCAGGATGTTTCTGGGTGCGAAGCGATTAATTAAAGCATGCTTAAAAAAAAGGCGCAAGTAATTACATTTAATGTTACTGGTGAAAAGATAGGAGGAGCAGGGAATGTTTTTAAAAGAATGGGAGGTCATAGTCATAATGGTACAGAATGAGGACATTCAGCTCATCGAGTCCATGCCGGCTTTCTAGTGTAATCTAGTCAGTCCCATCACCTTTGCTTGACCCCTGTAGTCCTGCAGGTTTAGGGCCCTCGAGTGCCCATTTAATTTCTTTTTGAAATAAGTCATTGCCTCCACTTCTCATGAGCACTGGTCATTATCAATCGTTGCATTAAAAAAGTTTTTCCTCACATCCTCCCCTGCATCTCTTGCCCAAAACGTTAAATCTGTGTCCGCCTAGTCCTCGTACCATCAGCCAATGGGAACAACTTTTGTGTGTGGACCTTTTCCCAACCTCTCATGACCTTGTAGACCTGCATAAAATCTCCTCTCATTCTTTTCTCCTCCAGCTTCTCTAACCAAGCCTTGTAGCTAAAATCCCTCTTCCCTGGAACCAATCTAGTAAATCAGCTCTGCACTATCCCAAGGACCCTCAAATCCTTCTTAAAATGTGGTGACCAGAAGTGGACGCAATACTCCAGTGGCAGACTAAGATCTAAGATGTACTGGAAACAATCAAGCAATTTAACTTGGATACTAGGACACAGTTAAAAATTCACAGGCCTCCAGCAAGCTTAGTCACTGGGACAGACTGTCTCCCTCACTGCATATTAGATTAACAAGGGCAGTAGATAGATGGGAACACTATCATTTGCAAGTTCCCCTCCAAGCCACGCACTGTCCTGACTTGGAAATATATCGCCGTTCCTTCACTGTCGCTGGGTCAAAATCCTGGAACTTCCCCCCTAACAGCGCTGTGGGTGTATCTGCAGCGGACTGCAGTGGTTCAGGAAGGCAGCTCACCACCACCTTCTCAAGGGCATTTAGGGATTGACAATAAACGCTGGTCTAGCCAGTGATGCCCACATCCCATGAATGAATCATTTTTGAAAACAGTTGTGAAATGGACTCCGAGGGCAGGAGTTCCACCCTCAAGGTGAGTAGCAGGATTTGGGGAAAATTCCCAGTTTGGCCTGTCCACCTCAGGGAAAGTGCCCACAAAGAAGGGAATTTCATTGTGGTGGGGGTCAGTGGTTGGGAGAGGGTTGGTCAGGCTAGCCAACCCAGGAAAATGGTCAGAGGCAGCCACAGGGGTTTAAAAGGCCCACCTCGTGTGCTACGGGACTTCATCCCAGTTAAAATAAAAACAGAATGGTCCTCCAGCCCTCAACCCTCATGCCACCCCCTTCCCAAATTCCCCATGCCCCATCCATGCCACCTCATGCCCCCCAACCACCCCCTATGATCCCTCATTACCCCTTGCCAAGGTATATCCCCAAAACAGCCCCTCATGCCAACCATGCCAAGGTATGCCCCCCCCACCCCCTAAGACCTCCTCATGTCCCGTGCCAATTTATGGCACATCCATGTCCATTCACCCATGATACACAACGTTTCTTGGAAACAATGAACCCTATAGTGACAGTAGGATGTATTAAAAAAAAAAGCTTTAAAACAGTCATCCATTGATAACTTTCCAATTTCTTAATAACAAGAATTATTTTCCTGAGACCGGTGGAGGCAGGGTCAATGCATATTTTTAAGGCAGATGTGGATAGATTCTTGACTAACAAGGGAGTCAAAGATTGGGGGTTGACGGAATGTGGAGTTGAGGCCAGTCAGATCAGCCATGGTCTTATCAAATGGCGAAGCAGGCTCAAGGCACCGAATTCTCTCCTAATTCGAATGCAAGTTTGTTCGTATATTTAGAGTTATATGAACACTCTAGCCAAGCTCCTGACCAATCTCTTTAAGTCCGAGAGCACGAGTGTATGTCACTTCCTTCTATGACATCATAGACTGTTACAATTAGCTCCTAATGCGATTTAGTCCAACATACTCCAATATTCCATACGAACATAAGAATTAGGAGCAGGAGTAGGGTACCTGGCCCCTCGAGCCTGCTCTGCCATTCAATAAGATCTTCTCCCTCAACTCCACCTTCCTGTCCTATCCCAATGTCTAATTCTCCTCATGTCCAGATATATATCGATCTCCATCTGGAAAAAACTCAATGACTGAGCACTTAACATCTCAGTTGTTGAGATCAACTAACTCACCACAGGATACGGAATCCAACCTGTTCTTATACAGCCGAGCATTTACTCACTAGCTCCCAATCTGCTGTATGAAAGACTCTCTCTCAGCTCCAAATTGTAAATGCTGACGACATAATAACACCAAGAAATATGAGGCAAGGAGATGAGCACATTTTAATATGAATCTTCTCTCCATCATCAGTAATTGGAAGAAATGACAACCACCAAAATGGTGTCTTTTTTTTATATCAAGAATATAATAGATAAGGGATTTTATTTTAATAACCAGCACTAGATTGTCAAACTTTCTCTACGTGGAGTCATTTACACTGTCAAAACAGTTATATGTTTAGCTCTGAGAGAAGGAGATTGCTGGCAATGTCCTAAAATATGCAATTAGCCTCCACATCCCAATCTTGCTGCTCTGAACAATAAACCCTGATCCGATTAACCCTTATGTTAACCCTTATGTTGGCCACACAAGTACAGCTAGGACCTTGCCACGTCAGGTTCCGGTAGTCCGATTTGCGATGCTGGCTCCGAGCTTTCTGTACTTCTGGTGTAATGAGAGCCAGTAAAGGTGACCTGACAGACCCAGCTGTGACACAGGCAGCCCGGGATTATCATGTCATGGTCACTGCTGTCCAAAAGAATCACTCCTGGTACATACAACCCTGGAGTAGTCAGTTTGAATACCAGTTCCAGGACAGAAACCTCCAGGACTGATCGCTCTGGGACTGCACACTCCAGGACTGAATACTCCAGGACTGCACACTCCAGGACTGCACAGTCCAGCACTGCACAGTCCAGCACTGCACAGTCCAGCACTGCACAGTCCAGGACTGCACAGTCCAGGACTGCACAGTCCAGCATTAAACACTCCAGGACGGCACAGTCCAGGACTGAACACTCCATGACTGAATGCTTGAGGATTCAATCCACATGTATACACTCAAGTGTATTCAATGCAAGAGTATTCGGTTCTGGTGGGCTCAGATCTGGAGCATTAAGTCCTGGTGTGTTCATACCTGGAGTGCTCAGTCCTGGAACATTCAATCCTGGAGTGTTCAGCCTTGGAGTATTCAGTTTGGAGTGTTCAGTGCTGCAGTATTCAGTCCTGGAGTGTTCAGTCCTGCGGTGTTCAGTCCTGCGGTGTTCAGTCCTGCGGTGTTCAGTCCTGGAGTGTTCAGTCCTGCAGTGTTCAGTCCTGGAGTGTTCAGTCCTGGAGTGTTCAGTCCTGGAGTGTTCAGTCCTTGAGTGTTCAGTCCTTGAGTGTTCAGTCCTGGGCTGTTCAGTCCTGGGCTGTTCAGTCCTGGACTGTTCAGTCCTGGACTGTTCAGTCCTGGAGAATTCAGCCCTGGAGTATTCATCCTTGAGTATTCAAAACTGGAGTATTCAGTCCTGGAGCATTAATTGCTGGAGTGTTCAGTCCTGGAGAATTCAGCCCTGGAGTATTCAATCCTGGAGTATTCAGTCCTGGAGTATTAATTGCTGGAGTGTTCAGTCCCGGAGTTTTCAGCCCTGGAGTGTTCAGTCCCGGAGTGTTCAGTCCTGGAGTGTTCAGTCCTGGAGTGTTCAGTCCTGGAGTGTTCAGTCCTGGAGTGTTCAGTCCTGGAGTATGCAGTCCTGGAGTATGCAGTCCTGGAGTATGCAGTCCTGGAGTATGCAGTCCTGCCGTGTTCAGTCCTGGACTGTTCAGTCCTGGAGAATTCAGCCCTGGAGTATTCATCCTTGAGTATTCAGTCCTGGAGTATTAATTGCTGGAATATGCAGTACTGGAGTATGCAGTCTTGGAGTATGCAGCCCTGGAGTGTTCAGTCCTGGAGTATGCAGTCCTGGAGTATGCAGTCCTGGAGTATGCAGTCCTGGAGTATGCAGTCCTGGACTGTTCAGTCCTGGAGAATTCAGCCCTGGAGTATTCATCCTTGAGTATTCAGTCCTGGAGTATTAATTGCTGGAATATGCATTACTGGAGTATACAGTCTTGGATTATGCAGCCCTGGAGTGTTCAGTCCTGGAGTGCTCAGTCCTGGAGTGTTCAGTCCTGGAGTGCTCAGTCCTGGAATGCTCAGTCCTGGAGTGTTCAGTCCTGGAGTGTTCAGTCCTGGAGTGTTCAGTCCTGGAGTGTTCAGTCCTGGTGTTCAGTCCTGGAGTGATCAGTCCTGGATTGATCAGTCCTGCAGTGTTCAGTCCCGGAGTTTTCAGTCCTGCTGTTTTCAGTCCTGGTGCTCAGTCCTGGAGTGCTCAGTCCTGGAGTGTTCAGTCCTGGTGTTCAGTCCTGCAGTGTTCAGTCCTGCAGTGTTCAGTTCCGGAGTGTTCAGTCCTGGAGTGTTCAGTCCTGGAGTGTTCAGTCCTGGTGTTCGGTACTGGTGTTCAGTCCTGGAGCGCTCAGTCCTGGAGTGTTCAGTCCTGGTGTATTCAAATCTAGCGCATGGATTCAATCTGAGGTATATAAAGAAATCTTTCTATTCATCAATCATTTGTCGTTAATAGTGTGAAGAATTGGGCGTGAGTCACATGTGAGTCAAAGGGAAAATATCACAGCTGTGTGTAGACAGGACAGCCCGGAGGGCTCGTCTACAGAGGCCATATGGGTGGAGCTGAGGAATGGGAAAGGTGTGACCACACTAATAGGGTTGTATTACAGACCTCCTAATAGTCTGAGAGAATTGGAGGAGCAAATCTGTAGAGAGATAGCAGACCAATGTAAGAAACAGAAAGTTGTGATAGTAGGAGATTTTAACTTTCCACATATTGACTGGGACTCCCATACTGTAAAAGGGCTGGATAGCTTGGAGTTTGTCAAATGTGTTCAGGAAAGTTTTCTAAATCAATATATATAGAGGTACCAACAAGAGAGGATGCAATACTTGATCTCCTATTAGGGAACCAGACAGGTCAGGTGACAGAAGTATGTGTAGGCGAACATTTTGGGTCCAGTGACCACAATGCCATTAGTTTTAAGTTAATTATGGATAAGGATAGGTCTGATCCTCGAGTTGAGATTCTAAATTGGAGAAAGGCCAATTTTGTGGAAATGAGAAAGGATCTAGGAAGAATGGATTGGGATAAGTTGTTTTATGGCAAGGATGTGTTCAGTAAGTGGAAGACATTCAAAGGCGGAATTTTGAGAGTGCAAAGTTTGCATGTTCCTGTCAGGATTAAAGGCAAAGTTAACAGGCGTAGGGAACCTTGGTTTTCAAGGGATATTGGTGATCTGGTTAAGAAGAAGAGAGAGATGTATAGCAGGTATAGGCAACAAGGAGCAAATGAGGTACTTGTAGAGTATAGAAAATGTAAGAAAATACTAAAGAAGGAAATCAGGAAGGCAAAAAGAAGACATGAGGTTACTTTGGCAGATAATGTGAAGGTAAACCCGAAGGGTTTCTACAAGTATATTAAGAGTAAAAGGATAGTAAGGGACACAATTGGTCCACTTGAAGATCAGAGTGGTCGTCTATGTGTGGAGCCTCACGAGATGGGGGAGATCTTAAACAGTTTTTTGCATCAGTATTTACTCAGGAAACTGGCATAGTGTATAAAGAAGGAAGGGAAACAAGCAGTAGTGTCATGGAACATATAGAGATTAAAGAAGAGGAGGTGCTTGCTGCCTTACAGCGAATAAAGGTAGATAAATCCCCCGGGCCTGACATGATATTCCCTCGGACCTTGAGGGAGACTAGTGTAGAAATTGCAGGGGCCCTGGCAGAAATATTTAAAATGTCCTTAGCCACGGGTGAGGTGCCGGAGGATTGGAGGGTAGCTCATGTTGTTCCGTTGTTTAAAAAAGGCTCCAAAAGTAAACCAGGTAATTACAGGCCAGTGAGCCTGACGTCAGTAGTAGATAAATTGTTGGAAGGTGTTCTGAGAGATCGGATATACAATTATTTGGACAGTCAAGGGCTGATTAAGGATAGTCAGCATGGCTTTGTGCATGGTAGGTCGTGTTTAACGAACCTTGTAGAGTTTTTTGAGGAGGTTATCAAGAAAGTAGATGAAAGAAAGTCTGTGGATGTTGTCTACATGGACTTTAGTAAGGCCTTTGACAAGGTCCCACATGGGAGGTTAGTTCGGAAGGTTCAGACACTTGGTATACATGGAGAGGTTGTAAACTGGATTCGAAATTGGCTGTGTGGGAGAAGACAGAGAGTGGTAGTGGATGATTGCTTCTCAGACTGGAGGCCTGTGACTAGTGGTGTGCCTCAGGGATCTGTGCTGGGACCATTGTTGTTTGTTGTCTATATCAATGATCTGGATGATAATGTGGTAAATTGGATCAGCAAGTTTGCTGATGACACTAAGATTGGAGGCGTTGTGGACAGCGAGGAAGGCTTTCAAAGCTTGCAGAGAGATCTGAACTAACTGGAAAAATGGGCCAGAAAATGGCAGATGGAATTTAATGTGTGAGGTGTTGCATTTTGGAAGGACAAACCTAGGTAGGACATACACAGTAAGTGGTAGGGCACTGAGGAGTGTGGAGGAACAAAGGGATCAGGGAGTTCAGATACATAATTCCCTGAAAGTGGTGTCACAGGTAGACAGGGTTGTAAAGAAAGGTTTTGGCATACTGGCCTTCATAAATCAAAGTATTGAGTATAGGAGTTGGGATGTTATGGTGAGGTTGTATAAGACATTGGTGAGGCCAACTTTGGAGTATTGTGTGCAGTTCTGGTCGCCTAACTACAGGAAGGATATCAGTAAGATTGAGAGAGTGCAGAGAAGATTTACTAGGATGTTGCCGGGTCTTTAGGAGTTGAGTTACAGGGAGAGATTAAATAGTTTAGGACTTTATTCCTTGGAGCGTAGAAGAATGAGGGGAAATTTGATAGAAGTTTACAAAATAATGAGGGGTATAGACAGAGTAAATGCGAGTAGGCTCTTTCCACTTAGATTAGGAGAGATAAACACGAGAGGACATGGCTTTAGGGTGAAAGGGGAAAGGTTTAGGGGGAACATTAGGGGGAACTTCTTTACTCAGAGAGTGGTGAGAGTGTGGAACGAGCTACCATCTGACATGGTAAATGCGGGCTCACTTTTAAGTTTTAAGAATAAATTGGATGGATACATGGATGGGAGAGGTCTGGAGGGTTATGGACTAGGTGCAGGTCAATGGGACTAGCGGAATAATATTTCGGCACAGACTAGAAGGGCCGAATGGCTGTGCTGTAGTGTTCTATGGTTCTATGGTTTGAACAAAACACTGATATTGTTCCCATGTGTACAAATCTCCCTGATAAACAGTTGTAAATGTACACTGAGGTGCAGATACCTCAGCACATAAACACAGAAGTTTGATCTCTGGCCTTGATTTAATTTTGAAGGCTACAAAATGATGCAAGTCGACTTTTCACTCTCATTCGCTCTGCCTGTGGATCAGCTCCTATGATTTACAATAAGGTTTTGAGATGGGCATTCGCCAAAATGTCCACATTCCAATACAAAAATTCAGGCTCTTTGACCGCACCCAAGCAGCATGGCTGTGTGTCCTCTTGGTGCGCAATCTCAACCTCATGAATCATCTTTGGGTCTTCTGTGCATTTAGGTGTTTTGGCCTGGCACAATTTGCCAAAGTGTCCACTTCTGTTATATTGGAAGCTGAAATTGCAGGATCTCACCTGTGCTTCATAATGCTGGTGTGGTCACTCTACTGGTCGGTTGGGACATTGTTTTCTTTGGCTTGCAGTGTCCCTGTTTCTGTGCTGTTTAACTAACTGGACTATGGGGTTTCCTTTATATCACGGTTTACTTTCTCCACCGATAATGGACCTGTGCTGCACACAGAGATCAGACAGCCTAACAATCTGAATAGCTTTCTCGAGGGTTAGGTCTTCCTTCGCTTGCAACATGTCTGAGAGTGCGTCATCCGCTACTCCTACAGCTATTCTATCCCTGACAAGTTCAGATTTTAGGTCTCTGTATTTGTAGCCTTCAGCCATCCTGTACACATCATTAATGAATGAGTTGATAGGTCCTCCTGGCTGCTGGACACGCTTATTAAATTTAGCCCTTTCAAGGATTTTGTTGCTTCTTAGGTTAGAACAAACATCAAATGATTATAGTACTTCTTCAGATTTAGCACATGATTTGTTGATTCCTGTCTAGCAATACTGTCATCCGTTATTGGGCCTACCGAGTAAAGCAGTATATTAACCTGTTCAGCTTCTGTTTTTTTATCCAGACCTGAAGCAATCATGTATCTAAGGAATCTTTTTCTCCAGAGTCCCCAGTTAGGTGATTGATCTGGGCCTTGGATAAGTCCGAATTGATCTGGAAGAGTGGATTTCTGATTCATGGTTAAAAAATGTTATAGTTTGAGCTTAAAGAAGTTGCTGAAATTCTAGATGGCGTTGCTGCTCATTTTAGGACAAAGGGTTTACCCACCCTTGCTGGTTTTGGCAGGCTCCTGCTGCAATGGTGCTTGTGCTCAGCCTTGAAAAAATGTTAAACAATGGCTGCTTGAACGACAAGCTGCAGACTTCTCTGTTTTAGTGCCATACTTAAAGGTCGCGAAAGCATCGAACCCTGGCCTTTGCTGGACTTTAAAGCTGACCCTTCAGTTGCGATTCATTTGAATTAATTATTCTTCTTTTCTTTTCGGAGCAAGCTTGGATGCGACGTGTTCAGGTGCTGACCTGGGAACTCGGTTTCTCCGATGGAGTTTTTAAACAGCAATCTCTGACCACTGAACTATTTAGAGTTTCTCAGGACTTGCTGTACCTGGAAATTAAAAGGTTTAGTTCAGCCCTGCGAGGTCTGCTGACTCTGCACTCTGGGAATTGAAGATGGACTTCCAAGAAATCCAATGGAGTCTTCTCCTGCAGTGAGGAATTTTAAACTCCTGCCTTCAGCTTCCAAGCCTTTCTTTCGAGATTTTCCTCTGTGTGTCTGCTTCTCGAGCTTCTCTTCGGGTCAGAACGCTTCTTCAAATGTTTCTTTAGTCGTGCACGATTTTAGTTTTTCTCTACATTTTTGTGAGGTTTTAAGTTTTTCCATTTGCTGCCACCATGTTATAGGGGGTTGGATACCATTTGGTAGATCTTAATGAAGTCCTCTTAGTCTCAAGTAGGTTAAATATATATATATATATAAACTAGAAAAGCTATGGACATATATACCATAAAGGGTTCAAGTTAGGAGCTGATTCCACGCTTGCTTGTGCACACGGCTCTGTCCAAGACTAGACTGATCCCTAGGTGTGGGTCATGTGTTGTCTTACATCACTGTGTGGGTGGTACTGTACTCAGTCCCATGTTAACTCTATGTGTGCCGGACCCTTACACCACAGTAACTTGCTTAAAACCTGTTAAACCTCCAACTTTTTCCTCTGAAGAAAGGTCATCAACCTGGAATGTTAACTCCGTTTCTCTGTCCACAGATGCTGCCTGGCCCGCTGAGTATTTCCACCATTTGATGTTTTTAGTTTGCTTTTTAATTACGTGCGCTGAGGAATAAACATTGACCAGGTTACTGAGGAGAATTCCACAGATCTCCTTGGAAATAGTGCAGTTGAGGTCATCCATGCTCGCCTCAGGGTGCAGGGGGCCTTGGTTTAATGTCTCATGCAAAGGATGGCACCTCTAATGTCCTACAATCAGCACTGCACTGGAGCATCAGCTTGGATTTTGTGCTCAGGTTTCCGGAGAGGGGCTTGGGCCCACGACAGTCAGAGGCGAGAGTGCTACCCACTGAACTATGACTAGCAGGGCTATATAACAACAACTTGTATGTATGTAGCACCCCCAATGCCATAAGACATCCCCAGACACTTGGAGATAGAGAGGATATGTGGTCCGATGTCTGTGGGGAAATGGTGGCATGGTAGTAATGTCACTGGACGAGTAATCCAGAGGCCCAGGCTAATGCTCTGGGGACACGGGTTCAAATCCCACCACAGCGGCTAGTGGAATTTAAATTCAACAAATAAATCTGAAATTGGAAGCTAGTTTCAGTATTGGTGCCTTGGAACAATCATCAATTGTTGCAAAAACCCATCTGGTTCGCTAATGTACCATCTGCCATCTTTACCTCATCTGGCCTACATGTCCAGACCCACAGCGATGCGGTTGACTCTTAAATGCCCTCTGAAATGGCTGAGCAAGCCACTCAGTTCAAGGGCAATTAGGTTTTGGCAACAAACGCTGGCCTTGTCAGTGACGCCCTCATCCCGTGAATGAATAAAGGAACAAAAACACTCATCTTGGGGTCAATTATGACACCAAGGCTGTGGAATTTCTGGTTTGGTCTCAGACAGTTGACAGGGAGAGGGATGGAATTGATAGTGAGGGAACATTCCCCCACCCCATCAGATTAACTAACTCAGGATAGACCGGAGTCGGAGGCTACGACTGGGGCTCTCCTGCTTTGTGTGGCTCAGTGGCACTTTGGACACAGCATTAAAACCACTTAGACATTGGGTAACAAGGCAGCACAAGATAAGGGAATTTCTATAATCCAAGTAATAACGTTGTTAGACTCAGGAGTCAACGGCGAACTCTTTAGGTTCAGTTGTTTGATTCTCTTTAAGCACAGAGCTGCATTATAAACATCCAGTTTTAAGTTACCTATAATTAATGTTTAATAAGTTATCACATGTAGTGAATGAGAGCTTCATGCAGTCAGAAACATTTCCATAGCTCCCACCGTGGAATTTACACATTTCTCTAAAAAGGACACCTGCAGTTTTCAAATAATGCTGTTTTTTATAATTACTTTCTAAAAGGCATTTACAAAGCCTAATTAGGCAGAAGATAACATGCTTGCTACCTTCTTTCATTGTAACAGAGATGTGTTACATATTAGAGAGAGATGAGTGGAGAGGAGGTGACAGGGGAGGGAAGACAGAGACAGAGAAAGGGAAATAAAGGAAGAGAGATAGAGGGGAAAGAGAGAGAGAGAGGCAGCAGGAGAGAAATTGAGGTGGGAAAGATAGAGAAATAGGGACAAGGAGCGAAAGGACAGATGGGAGAGAGTTGGAAAGAAAGACACAGTGGGATGGAGACTGGGGTGGGGGAAGTGAGAGAGACAGAAAAGGTGAGAAAAAAAGAGAGAGGAGTGAGAAAAGGAGAGAGGGAAGGAGAGGAGAAAGTCAAATAGAGAAAGAACAATGAGGAGAGGGAAAGTGAGAGAGAGAGAGAGAGACAGTGAAGGGAGACTGAAGAGGGCAAAAGGACCCTAATTTGAATGTCAAAAGACGTCCCAACCACCTGTTGGTAAAACAGCCCTGGGCAGTATCCCAACAGTAAACAGTTACCACATTTACAACCTGCCCAGTTTTTGTTAGGCTTAGGGAGTTAACACACACTCGCCACGCACACTGCCTTAGCCAGCTAAAGTCTTAGAAGCATAGAAAATAGAAGCAGGAGTCGGTCATGCGGCCCTTCAAGCCTGCTCCGCCATTCAGTGTGATCATGGCTGATCCTCTATCTCAACGCCGTACTCCCACTCTCTCCCCTTACCCGTTGATGCCTTTACAGTCTAGAAATCTATCTATTTCCTTCCTAAATATATTCAGTGACTTGGCCTCCCCAGCCCTCTGTGGTAGAAAATTCCACAGGTTCACTACCCTCTGAGTGAAGAAGTTTCTCCTCATCTCAGGAACCTCTAAGTGGTCTACCCGGTATCCTGAGACTGTGACCCCTTGTTCTGGACCCCCCAGCCGGAGGAAACATCCTCCCTGCATCCAGTCTGTCCATCCCTGTCAGAATTTTATACGTTTCAATCAAATCCCCTCTCATTCTCCTAAACTCCAGTGAACACAGGCCTAGTCGGCCCAATCGCTCCTCATAAGACAATCCTGCCATCCCAGGAATCAGTCTGGTGAACCTTCGCTGCACTCCCTCTATAGCAAGTATATCCTTTCTAAGGTAAGGAGATCAAAACTTCGCACAATACTCCAGGTATGGTCTCAACAAGGCCCTGTAGAGCTGCAGTAAGACATTCTTGCTCCTGTACTTATGTTTACTTGCAATGAAGGCCAACATACCATTTGCCTTCTTAACTGCTTGCTGCGCTTGCAAGCTTGCTTTCAGTGATTGGTGTACAAGGACATCCAGGTCCCTTTGTACATCAACATTTCCCAATCTATCACCATTTAAATAATACTCTGCCATTCTGATTTTCCTACCAAAGTGGATAACTTCATACTTATTCACATTATACTGCATCTGCCATGTATTTGCCCATTCACTCAACTTGTCTAAATCACCTTGAAACTCTTAACACCCTCCTCACGACTCACCTTCCCACCTAGTTTCGTGCTGTCAGCAAACTTGGAAATGTTACATTTGGTTTCCTCATCCAAATCATTGATATATATTGTGAATAGCTGAGGCCCAAGCACTGATCCCTGGGGTACTCCACTCGTCACTGTCTGCCTTTTCAAAAAAGACCCATTTATTCCTACTCTCCGTTCCCTGTCTGCTAACCGATTCTCAATCCATGCCAATATATTGCCCCCAATCCCATGTGCTTTAATTTTGAACAATAACCTCCTTTGTGGAACTTTATCAAAAGCTTTCTGAAAATCCAAATACACCACATCCACTGGTTCTCCCTTATCTATCCTGCTAGTTATGTCTTCATAAAACCCAGTAGGTTTGTCAAACATGATTTCCCTTTCACAAATCCATGTTGACTTTGTCTAATCCCATTGATATTTTCTAGTTGTCATGTTATCACATCCTCTATAATAGACTCTAGCATTTTCCCTACCACTGATGTTAATCTAACCGTTCTGTAATTCACTGTTTTCTTCCCCCTTTCCTTTTTTAAATAGCGGGGTTACACTTGCCACCCTCCAATCTGCTGGGACTATTCCAGTCTTGGGGTGAACATACTAGGAGACAACTTTGAACACATAGCATTACTCTGTGCCCATTACAGAGAGGAAGCCTTCGCCCCAATCAATCTGGACTGGATAGCCCTGGTCCCAGAGTGAGAGACAGAGACAGACAGCCTCCTAATTCCAATCCCCACTGACAGGAACTGACTTTTCAATTACCGGCGGAGTTTGAGCTCATCTCCCTGAAGTGAAAACGTTCTTTCCCAACACAATGAAACCATGCAGTCCTTGTGTTCCAGGACTGCATCACAGTAACCAGTGTAACTGGTGTCAGTGTCAAACTATTAAACCCTGTTGCAAGTTCAGTTTTATTGCATTCATTGACCTGCTGGCCTGGAAGTAACAATGATAGGCCGCTTGTTTAATCATGGCAAGCAGATGGGCAACACTGACCACACCTGAGATAGGTTGTTCCTTCAGGATTTTACTGTTCAGATTTTCATAGAACCACATAGCGCAAAGGAGGTCATTTAGTCCATCATGGCTGTGCTGTCCCTTTGAAAAAGCTATCCAATTTGTCCCACTCCCATTATCACTCCATTTGACTGTACAATCTGAAATCTTTTGTCCTTTAATTTGTCCATCCATCCCATCACAGACTTTCCCTTTTATTCTTTTTCCTACCCTCCCCTCTTTCATTTGTTCAAATGTCACTTTTCCCAGTTCTGATGAAAGGCCACAAACCTGAAATGTTACCTCTGTTTCTCTCTCCACAGATGCTTCCAGACCTGCTGAGGACAAAGCTGCCCGCTTGTTTGGCACCCCATCCACAAACATTCACTCCCTCCACCATCGACACACAGCAGCAGCAGTGTGTACCATCAATAAGATACACTGCAGAAACTCACCAAGGCTCCTTAGGCAGCACCTTCCAAACCCATGACCACTACCATCTAGAAGGACAAGGACAGAAGATACATGGGAACACCACCAACTGGAAGTTCCTCTCCAAGCCACTCAGCATCCTGATTTGGAAATATATCGCCATTCCTCCACTGCTGTTGGGTTAAAATCCTGGAACTCCCTCCTTAACAGCACTGTGGGTATACCTTATGGACTGCAGCGGTTCAAGAAGGCAGCTCACCACCACCTTCTGAATGGCAACTAGGGATGGGCAATAAATGCTGGCCTAGCCTGCAATGCCCATATCCCATGAATGAATACAAAAAAGAATTGGTGAATAAGATTGGTGAAGACAAATGTAGGTCCCTTACAGTCAGAAACAGGGGAATTTATAATGGGGAACAAAGAAATGGCTGACCAACTAAATACATACTTTGGTTCTGTCTTCACAAAGGAGGACACAAATAACATACCAGAAATATTGGGGAACACAGGATTTAGTGAGAGGGAGGAACTGAAAGAAATCAGTATTAGTAGGGAAATGGTGTTGGGGAAATTGATGGGATTGAAGGCCAATAAATCTCCAGGGCCTGATAATCTAAATCCCAGAGTACTTAAGGAAGTGGCCCTAGAAATAGTGGATGCATTGGTGGTCATCTTCCGAGATTCCATAAACTCTGGAACAGTTCCTACAGATTGGAGGGTAGCTAACGTAACCCCACTATTTAAAAAGGGAGGTAGAGAGAAAACAGGGAATTATAGACCAGTCAGCCTGACATCAATAGTGGGGAAAGTTCTAGACTCCATTATAAAAGATTTAATAGCTGAGCACGTGGAAAACAGTGGCAGAATTGGACAGAGTCAGCATGGATTTATGACAGGGAAATCATGCTTGACAAATCTACTGGAATTTTTCGAGGATGTAATGAGTAGAGTTGATGAGGGGAGCCAGTGGATGTGGTTTATTTGGACTTTCAGAAGGCTTTTGACAAAGTCCCACAAAGAGATTGGCGTGTAAAATTAAAGCACATGGGATTGGGGGTAGTGTATTGAGATGGATAGAAAACTGGTGGGCAGACAGGAAACAAAGAGTAGGAATAAACGGGTCTTTTTCCAAATGGCAGGCAGTGACTAGTGGGGTACCGCAGGGATTGGTGCTGGGACCTCAGTTATTCACAATATATATTAATGGTTTAGATGAGGGAACTAAATGTAATATCTCCAAATTTGCATATGAAACAAAGCTGGATGGGAGGGTGAGCTGTGAGGAGGATGCAGAGATGCTTCAGTGTGATTTGGACAAGCTGTCTGAGTGGCCAAATGCATGGCAGATGCAGTATAATGTGGATAAATGTGAGGTTATCCACTTGGGTGGCAAAAACAGGAAGGCAGATTATTACCTGAATGGCTGTAAATTGAGAGAGGGGAATGTGTAACAAGATTTGGGTTTTCTCATACACCAGTCGCTGAAAGTAAGCATGCAGGTGTAGCAGGCGGTAAAGAAGGCAAATGGTATGTTGGCCTTCATAGCGAGAGGATTCGAGTACAGGAACAGGGATGTCTTGCTGCAATTATACAGGGCCTTGGTGAGAGCACACCTGGAATATTGTGTGCAGTTTTGGTCTCCTTATCTGAGGAAGGATGTATTTGCTATAGAGGGAGTGCAGCGAAGGTTTACCTGACTGATACCTGGGATGGTGGGACTGACATATGAAGAGAAATTGAGTCGATTAGGATTATATTTGCTGGAGTTCAGAAGAATGAGGAGGGATCTCATAGAAACCTATAAAATTCTAACAGGACTAGACAGGGTAGATGCAGGAAGGATGTTCCCGATGGTGGGGGAGTCCAGAACCAGGGGTCACAGTCTGAGGATATGGGGTAGACCATTTAGGACTGAGATGAGGAGAAATTTCTTCACCCAGAGAGTGGTGAGCCTGTGGAATTTGTTACCACAGAAAGTAGTTGAGACCAAAACATTGTGTTTTCAAGGAGTTTGATATAGCCCTTGGGGCGAAAGGGATGAAATGATATGGGGAGAAAGTGGGAGCAGGCTATTGAGTTGGATGATCAGCCATGATCATAATGAATGGCGGAGCAGGCTCGAAGGGCCGAATGGCCTACTCCTCCTATTTTCTATGTTTAATATTTCCAACATTTTCTATTTTTATTTTGGATTTCCAGCATCTGCAGTATTTGTTTTTGTTTTGCCGTAGTCCTACTCTCCCCCACTCTTTCCCCGTGCAAGTTTTCGTTTTCAAGCATTTATCCAATTCCCTTTTGAAAGTTATTGTTATATCTGCTTCCGCTGTCCTTTCAGGTAGTGGGCTCCAGATTATAACAACGCACTCTGTAAAAAAAATAAACGATTCCATTCATCTCACAAGTCGAAAAGCGGAATCCCAGGGAGGCTGAAAATCGGAAATAAAAGTGGAAAGTGCTGGAAATGCTCGGCAGGTCTGTCAGCACCCGTGGAGTGAGAAACAGGGTTAACAGACTGAATTGTGAAGGCCGATGTGAGCGGGAAAGCGGGTGGGAGGACCTGTAAAATTAAGTTCACACTGCTGGCCTATCCAACCTGCCCCCACCCCCCACCGACCCCCCGCCAGTGCAGCGGCAGAGGTGTCAGGTGGGTAGCCCTGCCCATCGACCAATTGAGGCCCGTAAGTGGGCAATTAATGTCCATTTGAGGGCCTCAACCCGCCACCACTCTGATATAATGGGTGGAGGGAGAGGCTGTGGTCAATGTGCGGCCCGGCAGGTTTGACTGAGGGTTGCTGGACAGTTAAAGGGAGTGGAGCAGTGGAAAGGCCTCTCGCTGCTCCCCCCTTTGCCAATCTGAGGCCACCACCCCACAGTTTTGCCTCCCCAGGTCCACCCTCTCCCACTGCCCTCTCAAACATGCCCCCCACCCCCAGCTCGCTGGGACCTATCAGCCTGGCCCCAGTGAGATCCCAGATGTACCTGAATGTCCAGGTCCATGCCTGAGAGCCACCTCCTCGACCTACCTGCAGTACTGGCAGTGGCCACCGTTCCAGCTGGCGCTGATGGGGTGCAAAGCTGCTGGCCTCTGATTGGCTGGCAGCTCTCTGAGGCAGGACTTCCTCCTGGACTGGGACGGAAATCCTGCCTCAGGCCAATTAAAGGGCCATCGCCTGAGAACTTAAAGCAAGCCGGCTAAGCAGAGGCGGGTTCACCCCCCCCAATGTTTACGCTGGGGTACAGGGAAACAACCTTCAGTGTACAATCAATGTCTCCTCAGAGCGAGGAAAAGTGGTGGGTGGGAACTTTTTTTCACATTCATTGGATGTGGGCATCACTGGCTAGGCAATCTCTAAATGCCCTTGGTCAGAGGGCAGTTAAGGGTCAATCACGTTATTGTGTGTCTGGAGTTACATGTAGGCCAAACAAGGGCAGCAGATCTGCTTCCCTTCCCTAAAGGGGGTAAGGGCATTAGTGATGGGTCTTTACAGCAATGGTTTGCTATCATTCTAATTCCAGAAATTTACTGAGTTCAAATTTCATGGCCAGCTACCATGGTGGGATTCAAACCCGGGTCCCGGGACCATTACCCGGGTTTCTGGATCACTAGTCCAGTGATAACGCCACTACACCACTGCCTCCCCTTTGGTGCAAAATGAAGGTCTGTGATAGGGTGGAGGGATTAAATGGCAGAAGAGATAGTCATACAGGGTCACTGGGAATGGTGATAGTGCAAGAATAGAAACTAAACAAAAAATGATGTGCCCAGGGTAAGTGTGCTGCTGCAAGGCAGCAAAAATAAGAGAAAAAAAATGAAATACGCAAAGAAAAGGGAACAAAATGAGGCCAGAGATTATGGCCTGAAATTATTGGAACACGGTAAGAAAGAGGGAGAACCAAGGGGTTGTAGGGCTGCAGGAGGTTACAGAAATAGAGGTGACTCTTTGGTAAGCTGATTAATTATCGTTCAGAAAGGACCATAGCCGTCTCTCTCCATTAGAGAGAAATGGTTGGTTATATATAGCCAGAGGGGCACCACTCCTCGAGTGTGGGCATGGCGAGGAGGCAGGCCTCATGAAGTACCATCGCCAGTATGAGGATGTCTCTGGACGGTCCTGTATTGCGTTGTACTGGAGACAGCAGGCCGCTCATTTGGTGTCCATAGGACAGCAATAAAGTAATGGATGGGGTTTCCGACTGGTGCAATTGACCAGCCCCTGATAGTGAAAATCAGAACTATTGTGTGAAGAGTTTCAAATTGTCCTGATAGCATGGTGAAGTGGTGAATACTCTGAGTTATCGCTTTACTATATAGATCAGGTAGAAATGCATCTGAAACTGGTAAAAAGAAGACTTGCACTTATGTTGCGCCTCTTTGTCATTTCAGGAAGTCCCAAAGTGCGTAAATATGTAGTATTGTGGTCATCGAGGGAAAGGGGACAGCCCAACTTCACACAGCAAGGTCCCACAAAAAGCACCATGTTAACAAGCAGAGAACTTTTCTGCTCTCCTATCAAAATAGCATATCCATCTGAGAGGGCAAGCAGGGCCTTGGTATAATACCTTATCCAAAAGGCAGCACCTCTGATAGTGCTGCAGTCCCTCAGTGCTGTTGCTGGGGGGGAGTCTCAGCATGAATATGTGAGACTTGAATTCACAACTTATTAATGTGGAGTTATGAGGGCTACCCACTGACTCACAAAGAGTATCAAGGGTTACCCATACAGATACAGTGTAAATGAAGTGGGGATACCAATCAGCTGTGATCTAATTGAATGACAGGTCAGGTCAAAGGGCTGAATGGCCTCATCCTGTTCCTGTCTTTTAATTTCATTATGCTTTGCTGGATGATTGTTCATAAAGATATTATAATAAACTTTCATTATAATAATGAAGGCAATTACATTACTACTCCGAATCACTGAGCAGCGTTATCAGTTGCTGAGTGAGCTCTTACCTAAGTGTGCTGCACAGTTATAAACAACACAAGAGCATGAGTGAGGAAACAAGGGCAGTCAGCCTTGCAATCCTCTTCTGTCCGCAGATCACGATCACAAATCACAATATTGACACAGAGCTGCCCGGATTTACAGAACGAGTTAAACAAAATATGTTGCAAGCCAACTATGTAACATTGACCAGCGTAAAGCACTGCTAATAGAGAGTCAACTGGAACCATAGAACATTTACAGTATAGAAGAACAATTCAGCGATTCCCACTCCCCTCCCTTTTCTGCATAGCCCTGCAAATCTTCAAATAGCGATCCAATTTTCTTCTGAAAGTCACTATTGAATCTGCTTCCACCACACTCTCAGGTCGTCCACTCCAGATCCTAACCACTCGCTGTGTGAAAATTCTTTTCCTCATGTTGCCATGCTTCTTTTGCCAATCTTTATTGTCCTCTGGTTCTTGATCCTTCCACCAATGGGAACAGTTTCTCCCTGTCTACTCTGTCCATTCCCTACATGATCTTGAACACTTCTATCAAATCTCCTCTTAATCTTCCCCTCTCCAAGGAGAACAGCCCCAGATTCTCCAATCAATCCATGTAACTGTAGTTCCACATCCCTGCAGCCATCCTTGTGAATCTTTTCTGCATCCCCTCTAATGAGTAACATATGCACTATACAACTGATGCCAGCCATGGCTTTTGCTTCTGATTTGGGAAGTCGTGGGTTCAAGTCCCAGTCTAGAGACTTGAATTAAAATACACGCTGACGCTCCTGGTGCGGTAGTGAGGGAGAACATTGCACAACATTGGGGCAGCTTGTTTGCACACAGTAAGATCCCAGAAATAGCAATGAGATAATGGCCTGATATTCTGTTTTAGTGAGGTTGGTTAAGGGCTAGGACACGAGGGACAGATCCCCGGCTCTACTTTGAATAGTGACATCGGATATTTTATGTCCAACTGAGAGGGCAGACAGGTTTCAATTTAGCATCTCACCTGAAAGATGAAGCCATTGACAGTGCAGCACTCCCTCAGTACTGCACTGGGAGAGTCAGCCTAGATTTTGCACTCAAGTCTCTAAAGTGGGATTGAGCCCATAACCTTCTGACCCAAAGTGATTATGTCGCTCACTGAGCCACAGCTGATACACCCAAATGAGAGCTTTGGCAGGGAATGTGTGCAGCTATATTACCGTGGCGGACATCACACACCAGTCGAAACCACACACACACACACACACACACACACATACGCACGATTTCAGTGGAGGTCACTGGACAGCTGTACAGCTGTATAGAATGGCAACACAGAGCCAAATATCCCTCCTGAGCCCAGGAGCTAACTGTTATGTCCAAGATGGTATTTGAGCTGAAATGAGCTCACACAGGCCTGGGAATCAAATCGTAGGACCTACACAGATAATGACAGAACAAAGATCCTGATGTCATCCTTGGGAAAACTGCAAAGACAGATTTAATTTAGACTAATGTGGCATTCCTCAGGGAAGTGTCTAGGTAAACTGAAATACAAAATTTTTTGATTTACCTGATCAAATCACAATCAAGTACATCTTCACATAGCTGTTTTGATTAACAATGTTGTTTGTGGAAAATTGAACAACATTTACACATTACAGCAGTGACCACACTTAAAACTCCTGCGTGGGCTGTAAAGCGCTTAAAAAATATCCCCCATGTTGAGAAAGGCGCCACGGAAATGTAAAACTTTCCACTTAGCTGAAGTAAAACCCCGCATTTAAGCTGTTGAGAAAGCATTAAAGCTTTCTTTTTTCCTTTCTGTCTTAGACAGCCAGTGTAACTACACTATTCAGCTATTGATGGCATCACAGGAGAGGAGAGAAGAAAAAAAGAAATAATTTTTAAACCCAGGCATTCAGATTTTTCTCTTCTGATAGGAGATAAAAGGGGAGATTGCCCACTTTGTGAGTTCTGATCTGCTTTGGGAAGGTTGCACACACCCAGCCTTGACCATCCTTTTAATATTAGAAACTGGAGTCTGCAATCTTTCAGCAGATGCAATCACCCCCCAGTGATGTCGGACAATTGGAATTAGGGGCTGACATCCATCTGCTCTGTCTGATTTTTCAGCAGACCCTCTTTAAACTTCAAAAGGCGAAATTTGAACATCAAGGCTTTGCCTGCCTTAAAGCAGAAGCAGATTTTCTCATTTCCGTGTCCTGCATTGTGGGGCCATTAATTACTGAGGTTTGCAATGAATTCTCACCAGCAGCAAAGCAGGTGCCAAAATTCAGACAACGGCCTTATCTGTGTCCTGGTTTTGGACACGGTAGCAGATGGTTAACTTATCCCAATATCCGTGCCACACTGTGATAACAGTGCAATGTGTTTGGTGTGCTTTTAATCATGTCAGTCATTGCCTTTTACAGGATCTTACAGCACAGGAGGAGGCCACTCAGCCCTTCATATCTGTGCTGGCTCCTTGAAAGAACTATCCCATTAGTCCTACCCCCATCACGCTTTCCCATTGCTATGCAAATCTTTTCTTTCAAGCATTGTTCCAGTTCCCTTTTGAAAGTTAGGACTGAATCTGCTCCCACCACCCTTTCATTCTACATTCTCAATCACAGCAACTCACTGTGTAAAGCAATTTCCCCTTATTTCCCCTCCAGTTCTTTTTGCCAATTACTGTATAAACAATAATGGCATTTTATTCAGGAAACGCTTAGGTAGCCTGAAGGCTGAATTGCAGTGTGACTTACATCGAAAAATTCATATATAGACTAAGTAATCAGGTTAAAAACATGCAAACATGTAAAATCATATTGAAATAAAAATAGACAAACAAATTCAGCAGGTAACAAGGAATGTTAATCGGGATATCAAAAAAAGAGTAAAATTGAATTAAAATTGTAAACCCATACATCATTTCTACATTACAGGCACTGATGCGCATATAAATTTAATCAATTAAGTACTTAATTGATATCCAAACCATGTAAGGAATAGGGCCTCATCGGTACCTTTCCGTCCTTGAGGTTGAATTTAATCGAACCTCTGAGTTGTTTTGATTGCTCTGGGCAAGCTGGGGGTAACCAGTTCTGAAATTGGGCAGATTGCATAACGGATTGCCCAACCTCAGTACAAATATTAACACTTGTTGTTTGTAGAGTTTTGAGCTTTGTGACATATGAAGGGTGCTGTTTTACAATTGCTACTGAGGGTACTGAGATCAATCTCATTGTGCGTGACCTGGGCGGTGTGAGACCAGGGTGTCACACAGGCACAGTGTATTCAATCAACGATGGATGTGGCCAGTGTAGATCAACAACAGGTTTATGGATAAGGAGTCTGAAAGAGATGAGGGAAATGAGAATGGACATTCATTTATTTGTAAATTATCTTTAATCTGTGTCCTCTGGTTACTGACCATTGGAAACAGTTTCTCCCTATCTACTCTGTCAAATCTCCTCATAATTTTCAATACTTCTATTAAATGTCACCTTAACTTATTATATTTTCTGTTCATACTACTATCCAGTAGCTGCAGTCTGACCTCTGTTAGATATACTCATTAATATCATAGTCAGGACTTTTCAGTAACAGATACAATTTCAGTTAGGCAGCTATTTTAGTTACACCTATAAAAGTCACTGCATGCAATAGGAGAATGAATCTATTGCAAAAATATCCCAGTTCTCTCAGACAATCAAGAACTGACATCAAATTACTGGCTCTTATTTCTGCAGCTTCAATAAAGGACAAACATGAGAAAACAGAGAATGAGACCCATCAGACAGTCTTTCCACAGCCCATGTACTGTCTACCATATCACAAACGTGCCCCATCCATTTAATCTCCTCCCAGAGCCCATATGGACTCTCCCCTATCCTGGACCTTACACCCAAGGGAAAGTTGTTTATAAATACTCCCTCATTCTCAAGGGCAACCAAGCAAAACCTCCATACCATTCATCCATCCTTATATCTCCACTATCCCCGACATGCTGTCGATTGAACACACCCTTTTCCTCACTTCTCAGCAGTGTACGAACATAGTGTTGCATTGACCACTAAGTTTCACAGCCCATAAGCATTCTTATAGCTTCTAGTCAAAATCTAACCATCATTCCCGAACAGACATTTACCCAGTTTCTTTCGGGAGGAGCCGAGCTGCATCATTTGAAGACTTCCAGCGCCAGGACTGAAGGGGGGATTTTACGGAGCCTATAATGGTGGGAAACATGGCCTGCGGGATGACTTAATTAGGCGGGTTGTAAAATTTTGATTTCCTGATGGCAGGTTGGGACGCTGAGAGAAAGTCAATGGCGTGTTTGCAGCGTGTTGAGCGTTACGCGGACCTGTGGTGGGTTCATTCTTGTAATACATTTGCTAGCCTTGAATGCTGATTAATGTGAAACAGTTTTCAATAAAGTCCTACCTTCAAGGTAAAATCAGGGGTGTGTGAGAATCTCGTAGCTCCGGGTTCACAGCTTCGTGCGGTTGTGTGTAAGGTCAGTGGCTTTCTTTGTTTCACTCTACCGCCCAAAGGAAGGAATTGGTGGACAGGAGAATGGAGTATGGACTGGCAAGGATGAGTCAGTGGTGAGGAGGATTTGTGGAGTGGGGTCAGGGGCATGGAGGAGTGAAGTGGGAAAGTTCTGGTGTCCTGGGTGTGGTGGAGGTGGGCGGCTGGTGGGGACAGTCAGCCAAGGCAAGAAAATGAGGGACCTAAGGGGCGGTGTCAGCACTGTCCAAATGCGGATTCACCTCAGGGCGTTGGCTGACAGAATCATTACAGGGCTTTGAGTTCACCTACAGCATTTCAATGAACCCCACTGAGAGTGATCTCAGACAACATCCTTTACAATGCATAGGAGGGAGGGCCAGCTGAGCCTGCAAGTTCAGCCCTGTCCCACAGAGTGCCGAGTACAACAATGGACACTAACATGAACATTCAATAAAGAAGGAGCAAAAAAACACAACATTGTTTCTTCCACTATAAAGGAAATGCCCCTAACTCCCCTAGTGACCATCAATGTGTACCAACCATGAGGCATGCCAATATATTTAGCTCTCTTACTAAGCTAGTCTCAACAAATAACGATGACGCACACATGAATAAAGTGAAATACTTACAAGTGAAATGGAAATTTGAAAAACACCTGTGCCACCTTTGTGCTCTCAAATCTTATGTTGACGAGAATGTGATTGGGCAGGAAGGTTGCGGTCGTGATGCAAAGCCTCCCCGTTCGACCGGGAGACTCGTTAATAGGCCGCCTGTAGATGCAGCATTGTTACCCATTGGCGTGTTTCACCAAGGAGAAGCTTCCCCTGACTTGCACGTGTTTTGCATGCAGGCCGCTGGTACTTAGAACTTTAATTGTAATTGCGCAGGGAAAGGCAAAAATAGAGAAAGTGGAACTGCCACACAGTCCTGGTCACAACGTCGGGAATGACACGCTGTTGACAAAATCCCCCAAATCCCGGCCTAACCGAGGTAAGGAACATGTGGAACCATTAGCAATTAATCAGTTTGATAGGAAACAAAAGGTGATAACAACAGTTACTTAAGAGTAATATTAACAAGATGTCATGAAAATATATTAATTTTCATAATATTGATTATTGGAGTAGTGGAAAAATTACCCACTGCAGGGGTTCAATTTACTTTAGGTAATGATATAGCTGGGTCAGAGATGCGGGTGATGACTATGTCAGTTGAACAGCCTGCAGAAGTGTTTTCAACAGAAGTGTTGCAGAGAGAGCATCCTGGATTGTTTCCAGGTTGTGTGTTAACAAGATCGCAGGCTCACAGGTTGAAAGAGGAAGAACAGGAAGTTAAAAGGCAGGGAGAAGGTGTGGAAACTCAATTCGCTGACACTGTTTTTGATAAGATTGCTCAGGACAAAACAGTGATTAAGCTGGCAACTTTAATTCCAATTTCAGCATTTGAAGAATCATGATTGATTGTGTAGGACCCCTCCCTAAGACTAAAAATGGAAATCAGTACTTACTGACCAATAATGGATGTTCCACAAGGTTTCTTGAAACGGTACCTTTGAGAAATATCACAACAAAGAGAATTGTGGAAGAGTTGACTAAATTACAAGGTATGGTTTACCAAAAGAAATAGAATCAGATCAGGGTTCAAATTTCATGACACAGCTGCTTAAGGAAGTAATGAACTGTTTGGGGATAAAACAGGTTAAATCAACAGCTTATCATCCTGGTTACAAGGGGCTTTGGAAAGATGTCATCAAACTTTAAAAACTATGATGAGGATGTATAGTGAGGACTATCCACAGGTTTGGGATAGGGGAATTCCATTCTTGTTATTTGCTATTAGGGGTGCTCTGAATGCATTGATTGGATTTAGTCCTTTTGAATTAGTCTATGGTTATGAGGTAAGGGGACCACTGAAGTTGATTCATGAAACATTGGTGGGTCAAAATTCAGAAACTACTCTCCTGGATTATGTATGAAACTTCAGGGAAAGACTAGACAGAGCATGTGAGTTAGCTAGGAAACATTTAAAGATATCGCAGCAAGTGATGAAAATGAAGGCAAACAGGAAAGTTACAGCTCGTAGTTTTGTTGCTGGGGAAAAAAGAGCTACTTTTGTTATCAGTACTTGGTGGCTCATTAAAGGCAAGTTTTAGTGGGCCTTAAAGTATTGAAAAGAAACTGAGTGAAGTAAATTATTTAATAAATACTCCAGATAGAAGGAAGGAGCAGAGGGTTTGTCATGTAAATATGCTTAAAAAGTACTTTGACAGGGAAGGGGACCCAAAGGAGGTATCAGTGGTGCTAGATAAGGGGAAAGAAGTAGAAATGAAGGATTCTGAAATTGCTTTCCCTCTAATCAGATTGGATAGTGAGGGGGTGCTTGAAAATTTAAATGTAACAGTGAGTTACCTTCCAGACAAGTGTCAAAGTGATTTGGAGAAGCAATTGCAGTCAAACAAAGCTATTTGTGGGAATAAGCTGGGGAGGGCAAATTTAGCTATACATGATGTGTTCTTCGAGGTTTAATCTTTGATAAGGCAACATCCTTATAGATTAAATCTGGCAAAGTTATCACAAGTACAGAAATAAATTGAATTCATGCTTCAAAATGACATCATTGAATCTAGCTGCAGTATCACCTATTATGATGATACTGAAACCGGATGGAACACAAAGACTGCGTGGACTATCGAAAGGTGAATGCTGCAACAAAAGGGGATTCATATCTTATACCACAGTTGGAAGATTGCATTGAGAAACTGGGACAGTCAAGGTTTCTCACAAAGATTGACATGGTAAGCATATATTGGCAAGTACTGTTATCAGAGAGATCAAAGGAGATATTGGTTTTGTAACACCAGATGAACTATATCAGTTTAAAGTCATGCCAATTGGTATGCAAAATGCACCTGCAACATTTCAAAGACTGACAAAGAAAGTAATTGCAGGACTGAGCAATTGTGCTGTTTATATTGACGACTTGATAGTTTTCAGTCAAACATGGGAGGAACATTTAAAATATCTGGAAGAATTGTTTGTAGATTACAAGAAGCTAATTTGGTGATGAACTTGGCTAAAAGTGAATTTGCAAAAGCGCAAGTTACATATCTAGGCCGAACCACTGGACATGGTAAGGTGGCTCTGAGAGATGTGAAAGTCAAGGCTATCGTGGATTTCCAAGTGCCTACAACAAAATGAGAAGTTTTGAGATTTCTGAGCATGAGTGGGTTTTACCGGAAATTTGTTCCAAATTTTAGCCAAGTGGTTGCTCCATTGACTGAACTATTAAAAAAGAACAAAAAGCTTCAATGGACACAGGAGGGTCAGGAGGCATTTGACAGTTTCAAAACTGTACTGACTATGACACAAGTTTTGGCAGTACCCAATTATGCCAAGCAATTTAAGTTGGCCATTGACGCGAGCGATATGGGCATTGGGGCCGTACTGTTGCAAGAAGGTGAAACTGGAATTGAGAAACCAATAGGCTATTCTTCACAGAAATTGAATGTACAACAGAGAAGACATTCAATGTTTGAAAAGGAACCTCTGGGCCTGGTGTTTGCACTGCAGCATTTTGAGATTTACGTTGCAAACAATTCATCAGAAACAATTGTTTATACAGACCACAATCCTTTAAAGTTTCTGGATAAATTTCAGATTAGAAGTGCAAGGCTATTCAGATGGAGTTTATTACTCCAACCATTTAATTTCCAGATAATACATGTGGCTGGATGAGAAAATCTGATGGCAGGTGCATTGTCAGAGTTTGAAGCTCAAAGGGAAAATTGGACATTTAAAAACCTAGACACTGGACTGGAATGTTTTCTGCTGATACCAAGGATTTGTATATATACTGTTACGTTAATGCATACATCTGGTAATGTAATAGTGTGAGCTTATGGATAAGTGTAGGAGGTAGTGTAAAATGGGTTAAGAAAATGAAGCCGTCTTTTTAAAATTATGACAGTTCATTTTTCCGTAAGGAAGGGGGTGTCATGAAAATATAATAATTTTCATAATATTATTGTGATTTATTGTAAAAGGAAGGTTAATAGTGGGGTTTGGATAGTGTGTGTCGGGGGTGGAGATTTAATTGAATTGGAGACAGCAGGTCTGGAGGCTTTGAGTTATCAGAAAGAAGCTAGGTTTGAAATGCTAAATGTGTAAATGTGGCTGAAGTTTTAGAATGTGAGGTGTGAGGAGATGGTAAGGTGTTACACCTAGCCAGAAGAAGCCATGCCAAACAGTGTGTTTATTTTTCCAAAAAGGTGACCAATAAAATTAGTACTATGAAAGATTTATATTATGAGAAAAGTAAAGTTGCAAAGACATATTGGAACAATGGAATTCAAATTTAAAAAGCAGAAACACGTATAGAGGAGATGAGCCTATGTGGAAGTGGAGAAGGCATTCTAAGATCTAACGTATGTGTGGAAAGCCTCCAGCCTCTGTGCATCAAATTGCTGCCTACAGGAACTGAAGCTGGTAAAATTCACTTTGAAATTCACTGTCCAGGGTATTGTGTTGCTTTGCTATTTGTTTTTACTGTTTCCTTAACAGAGGCGAAATTGGATGTCAGATTAATTAGGGGATTTAGGAGTTATTATAATAGCAGTTTGTAGACCTATGTATGAGCTTAAAATCTTTTCTGTTGTTAACAAATGTTTTTTAGTTTTCTAAAAACCACTGGGGCAGAATTTTTCAGTTGGTGTGCGGGGGTGGGCCTGACATGCCGACGCATAAAATGACGTGCGATGACATCAGGTGTGCATCCCGCTGTCATCGCGCATAGTTGCAAAGTATCGTTCAGTGGGCGCACACCCGAGTTGGCTGCACGCCCGCCGAAATATAAATGGCCTATTAAGGACATTAAGAAATTAATTGGAGTACTTGCTAATGCTGCCCATCCAACTTTACAGTTGGCGGGCAGGCAAAAAGGCCAAACGGCCTTCCACGAGCAGGATGAGGGGTTTCCTAAAATTTTTATTTAAAATAAATAAAAATGTTTTCACACATATAAAAACATGTCCCATCTCATGTGACACAGTCACATGAGGGCACATGTTTTAACAAATGTTTGAGCCGCGTATTAAATTTATTCCAGATTGATTCAATCTCCCTGAGGCAGCTCCGTGCCTCAGGGAGATTGAAACGCTCTTTCATGCGTGGGAGGTCGTGGTAGTCTAATTACTTCTGAATTCAAGGCACGCATCTCAAAATAAAGCACAAATTGCAAACACAATTGTGACCACATGATCAAGTTTCCCTCGTGGATTTGATCTGCCTGGCACACATCTTTTGCTACGTCATAACACAAGCAAAGCAGCCAACGAAACTCATCCTTGTATTCAAATCCTTCTATGGCCTCTCTCCTCCCTATCTCTCTAACTATCTCTCCATGGCCTCTCTCCCTATCTCTCCTCCCTATCTCCCTACCTCTCTCCTCCCTATCTCTCCTCCCTATCTCCCTACCTCTCTCCACCTTATCTCTCTCCTCCCTATCTCCCTACCTCTCTCCTCCTTATCTCTCTCTCCTCCCTATCTCCCTACCTCTCTCCTCCTTATCTCTCTCTCCTCCCTATCTCCCTACCTCTCTCCTCCCTAATCTCTCTAACCTCCTCAAACCTGATAAACTTCTGAGAACTCTTCCTCTTGTGCAAGGCCCCCTCCCTTTGCTCCACCACTGGCAGAGCTGTGTCTTCAGCCATGTAGGCCCTAAGCTTTGGAATTCCTACGCTTAATCTCTCCGTCTCTCTCTCTCACTTTTAAGACGCTTCTTAAAAATCTACATTTTTGACCAAGCTTTTGGTCAACTGCTTTTTGCCCCTGTGTTAGTTTTTGCTTGATATCATTCCTGTGGGTTGTTTTACCAAAGGCGCTGTGTAAATGACAAATCACCAACATACGGTATTGCTGTAAAAGGCATGAAACACTCAAGGGCCTGATATTTGAGGGCTGCCCACAGTAATAGATAAAATGCACACTGTTGAAAGCCTTCGAGCAGTGTGATTGGATTGATAGGATTAAATTCTGCACTCCTAACTGAGGGCTGTTTTCACAGGATGTGTTCTGGAGATGATTGGCTAAGATTCCTGTTCTTGATGATTGCTCAACAATCTCCTCTTGGATGACCACCCTGCAGCCCTGATTCTCTGAGCCGCCCTGGAACAGGGACCTCCCTGTGGGAGCACAAAATTGTGGAATTAACCTTTCATGTAACTTTCACCAAAGGTAAATAGCATGGGATCTTATCACACGTTGGTTTACCTACTTCATTGCCTTATGAAACAATCATGGGGAAGGGTGGAGGACAGGCCTCCTGTTGGATTGGCTGAAATCAGCCATCTTAGCAAAGGCAGAGAGTCAACCAGGGATCCAAAAGGGCAGCCCATTACCAACTGAAACCTTTGGAGGGAGCTGGTCCCTCGATAGAAATGTTACGAACTCTGATAGATTTGTGCAGGCCCAGGTTCCCAGGCCAGGCTCAGAGACAGGCCCAGGCCTAAGCTCGGAGATAGGCCCAGGCACAGGGCTAGGCTCAGGGGAGGATTTGCAGTCGGGAAACTGGAAACCAAACATCACATCAAAATTTGACAGAGTCACCGAATTTATCGTAACCTGAATACCATTCACTGTGGAGGATACAAAAAACACTCCATTAATAGCTGTAAATCAGGAGAGGGAAAGGAGAGGGGAACTTGGAGAAATTACAATCACTAGGGAAGTGGTACTGAGCAAAAACTAATGGAGCTGTGGGCTGACAAGTCTCCGGGTCCTGATGGACTTAAAAGAGGTGGGTAATGAGGTAGTAGATGTGTTGGTTTAAGTTTCCAAAATTCACTAGGTTCTGGAAAGGTTCCAGCAGATTGGAAAGTAGCAAATATAACCCCTCAATCCAAGAAGGGAGGGAGATAGACAACAGGAAACTACAGGTCAATTAGCTTGATGTCTGTTGTGGGGAAGGTGTTGGAGTCTTTCATTAAAGAGGCTATAGCTGGGCACTTAGAGAAACTCAAGATAATTTGGAAGAGACAGCACAGTTTTGTGAAAGGGAAATTATGTCTAACCAATTTATTGGAGTTCTTTGAAAGGGTAACATGTGCTGTGGATAAAGGGGAGCCTGTAGATGTACTGTACTTGGATTTCCAGAAGGCATTTGATAAGGTGCCACATCAAAGTTTATTGTGGAAGATAAAAGCTCATGATGGAGGGGTTAACATATTAGCATGGATAGGAGATTGGTTGGCTGGCAGAAAACAGCGAGTATGCATAAATGGGTCTTTGTCTGAATGGAAGGATGTGATGAGTGGAGTCCCTGATGGGTCTGTGCTGAGGCCTCAACTTTTTATAATTTATATCAATGACCTAAATGAGACGAGTGAAGGCATGGCAGCTAAATTTGCAGATGGCTTGAAGATAGGCAGGAAAGTATGTTATGAAGAGGACATAAGGAGGTTGCAGGTGGATATGGATAGGTTGAATGAATGGGAAAAAATCTGGCAGATGGAGTATAATGGGGAAAATATGAAGTTGTTCACTTTGGCAGGAAGAATAAAAAAGCAGAGTGTTACTTAAATGGAGAACGGCTTCAGGACTCCAAGGTGCAGAGGGATCTAGGTGTTCTAGAGCATGAGTCGCAAAATGTTAGTATGCAGGTACAGCAAGTAATTAAAAAGGCAAATCGAATGGTATCCTTTATTATGAGAGGAATTGAACATAAATGTAAGGATGTTATGTTTCAGTTGTACAGGGCATTGGTGAGACCACATCTTGAAAAATGTGTGCAGTTTTGGTCTCCTTATTTAAGGAAGGGTGTAAATGTGTTGAAGGTGATTCAGAGGAGGTTAACTAGGCTGATACCTGGAATGAGTGGGTTGTTTTATGAGGAAAGGTTGGACAGACTGGGCTTGTTTCCAGGATGGAGTTTAGGAGTGTGAGGGGTGACTTAATTGAAGTATATAAGATTCTGAATGGCATTGTCAAGGTGGAAAGGATATTAAAATAAAAGCAAAGGAATGGATGTTTCCTCTTGCGGGTGAGTCCAGAGCTAGGGGGCACTGTTTTAAAATTAGGGGTCGCCCCTTTAGAACAGAGATGAGAAGAAATTTTTCCTCTCAGAGGGTTGCGCGAGTTTGGAACACTTTGCCTCAGGAGATGGTGGAGGTGGGGGGGTCATTGAATATTTTTAAGACGGAGCTAGATAGATTCTTGTTAGGCAAGGGGATCAAGGATTATCAGGGGTAGTTGGGAATGTGGAATTCGAAACACAACCAAATCAGCCATGGTCTTATTGAATGGTAGAGTAAGGTTGATGGGCCGAATGGCCTACTTTTGCTCCTATTTCGTATGTTCGTATGTTTTTTGATATCATGTGGAGTGAATCAAATTGGCTGAAGACAGGCAACTGTGGTGCTGGAGACCTCAGGAGAAGGCCATGATGGATCATCCATTCGGCACTTCTGGCTGATGATTGTTGCAATTGCTTCAGTCTTGTCTTCTGCATGTGACGAACATGTACCTTTAAGGGAGCATATCCTAAACTGCTGTCCATCACTACCCACTACGCGAAAGAATCTGATATCCCATGACTCTGTCGATAGAATACAGCAGAGTCATACAGGTCAGATGTTTCTACATAATCTCCCATTTTTGTCTGTATATAGCCTTATCTTCAAAGAATAAACCCATGCTGTTGTTTTTGCAATCCTTCATTGGTATGTTTAAGAATGCAACAATGTAGGAGATAGGACATAGGAACATAGGACTCAGGAGCAGGAGTAGGCCATTTGGCCCTTCGAGGCTGCTACACCATTCAATAAGATCATGGCTGATCTGGTTGTGGTCTGAGCTCTACCTTCCTGTCTGCCCCGCCACCCCCCCCATAACCCTTGACTCCCTTATCTATCAAAAATCTATCTAATACAGCCTTGAATAAATTTAAAGAGCCAGGCTCCACTGCTTTCTGTGGAAGAGAATTCCAAAGACTAATGGCCTTCTGAGAGAAAAAAATTCCCCTCATCTCTGTCTTAAAAGGTAGACCTTTTATTTTTAAACTATATCCCTTAGTTTTAGTCTCCCCACAATAGGAAACATCCTCCATGTATCCACCCTATCAAGTCCCCTCAAGATCTTATATGTTTCAATAAGGTCACCTCTCATCCTTCTAAACTCCAATGGGTATAGGCCCAACCTGTTCAACCTTTCTTCATAGGAGAAGCCCTTTATCCCAAGAATGAGTTGAGTGAACTTTCTCTGCACTTCTTCTAAAACAGTTACATCTTTTTTGAAATAAGGAAACCAAAACTGTACACAGTACTCCGGACGTGGTCTTGCCAAGGTCAACAGGCTCAAACTCAGATGCAAGCTCAGATTCAAGTTTAATCCCAGGCTCAGGAATCAGACTGCAGGCCCAAGTTACACACTGCTCTTGCAAGCAGGATTTACCAGAACCCAACATTCATTTCCTTAAGACGCTGGGAGGTACCCAGTTTAAAACGCCTTTAGACATTCCTGCTGGATGTTTAATTTGCTGAGTTTCGCTATAACTCATTTCGAACCACATACGAACCACCTGAAGATAAACAGACCCTGAATTTCTCCCAGCTCCATTTCAAAAGAATAATGTAAACAATTTATTTAACACATCCCTGCCCTTGGCAATATTTATAACTAACTTATCCCTTGATAGTTTTCCTTTGATTTTGACCTGCTGTGATCCGTAGCCCAGTTAATTCAATAAGTCAAAAACTCATTTCAGTGTGTTAATCTGGCCTTGGAATGAATGATATTTCCACACCTATTTATATGCTTTATTGTTCCTATCTCTGTTGTTCTTGAGTGAATTTATTTTTAAATGTACTTCATTTTATTGTTCCCCCTTTGCTTAGTGTTACACCCTGTTGCAGAGTGCAAACAGTGACCTGCTCTCTCTCGGTGTTTTTCCAATTAGGTTTTTCAGATGGTGTGGAGATGCATGAGAGAGCAAGGTAATGACCTACCAGCTTAAGTGTGAGAATTTGGTGATGGAACATTAACACCAGTAATTGCTGTATCAATGTTATAATTAGGCAACCAAGAGGTTGATCCAGGCGTGAATCAATCTGGCCGTAAGGAGGAGTTTGTAAACTAGAAGTGGATGGTTGAATGATGCTATATCAGTGCAGTCCAATAAAATTGCTGTCTAGCCATAGCTGTGGCTGTGGTGCCATTGTTTCAGGCTAATTGTAGAAGAAAATGTCTTACACACAATCCAGGTAAATATACATCACACAGGTGATTATTTAGCTATTAAAAATCCACCACCAATCAGTGACCATGGAGCCACAATGATCAAAACCCACTCGCGTTCTTTGCTTTTCCCCGAAATATTTTAAGGACAAACACACAAAAAAGGTTAACATTCACAGATTGTTAAAACACTGACCCAAACCCGCTGTCCATTGCTCATTGTTCCTTTACAAATCAGGAATGCAGTTAGTCACATCTGGATTCCCAGCCAGCCACATGCGGCGAGTGGCTAGCCTCTTGGATAACACTGCGCCATATAAATCGTGAGAACTTAGCACAATCAGTAGCACCTTTAGATGCTGGTTCAGTCTAATGAAGCCTTGTTGTTGCCTGTGGGGTTTTGCTGTGCACAAAATGGCAACCACCATTTGCCTACCCAGCAACAATAAACGTGTCTCAAAGCGATTTATTCAGGTACTTTGGGCCTTTATGGTAGATAACGAGTTTAAGGAGCTACAAAAATCATTGGGAGGTAAAGAGGCCAGAAGGTTGAGGAGTATGAACTCACTAAGAAGTAGGACAAGTGCATATCAGCCTGACGACCTTTGCTTGTGGTGAGTAGGTTACACACTCTTTCTTTCAGTCCTAATAAATGGAATTGATTTTCCTTTATCATTCAATATAATGTCCCTGAAGGGAACACTTGCATTTCTATAGCTAGCTTTTCGTAACCTCAGGTCAGCCCAAAGCACTTTTCAGCTAATGAAGTATTTTTTGAAGTGTAGTCATTGTTGTAATGCAGGGATCTGTGGCAGCCAACTTTCATCCGTTTACGATAAAAAGAGAGCTTGCATTTCTTTGGTACCTATCCTTACCTCAGGAGGACCCAAAGTATTTCCGAAGTGTAGCTACTTTGCAATGTAGAAGATATAGCAGCTAATTTTGTGCATAGAAAGCTTCCACAAACAGCATTGAGATAAATAACTAGATCATCATTTTGTTTTCACAATGTTTGTCACAGGGGAGAAATCCCCTGCTCTTCTTCGAAATTGTGCTGTGGGATCTTTTACTTCCACCTGAAAGGGCAGATAGGGATGCCATTTAACAACTCATCAAAGATGGCATGCCTGACAGTGCTGCACTCCCTCAGTACTGCACTGTGGTTTCAGCCCGGAATCAAGAGTTCAAATGCCAGCAATGTTGTCTCTGAATTACTACAATTTTTTTTTATTTGTTCAATGGATGTGGCCGTTGCTGGAAAGGCCAGGACTTTAGCCCATCCCTAATTGCCCTTAAGAAGGTATCGGTTATCTGTCTTCTTCAAATGCTGTAATCTGGGTGGTGTAGGTACATCCACAGTGCAATCCCATGGAGCAGGATTCTATCAAAATTGAAGTCAATGGGAATCAGGGGGAAAACTCTTCTCTGGTTGGAGTCATGCCTAGTACAAAGGAAGATGGTTGTGGTTGTTGGACGCCGATGATCTCCACCCAGAACATCCTCAGAGGCCGATGTTGGACGCCGATGATCTCCACCCAGAACATCCTCAGAGGCCGATGTTGGACGCCGATGATCTCCAGCCAGAACATCCTCAGAGGCCGATGTTGGACGCCGATGATCTCCAGCCAGAACATCCTCAGAGGCTGATGTTGGATACCGATGATCTCCACCCAGAACTTCCTCAGAGGCCCTATCCTAGGCCCAAGGTCCTAGGCCCAATCATGCTGCACAAGTGCCAGGCAATGATCACCTCCAAAAAGAGTGTCTAACCACACCCCCTTAAGATCCAACAACATGACCATCGCTGAATCCCCCACCATCAACATCTTAGGGGTTAGGATTGACAACAAACTTAATTGGACCTGAGATATAAATACTGTGGCTATAAGAGCAGACTAGAGGCTGAGAATTCTGTGGTGAATAGCTCACCTCCTGACTCCTCAAAGCCTGTCCACTATCTACAAGGCACAAGTCAAGAGTGTGATGGAATATTCTTCACTTGCCTGGATGAGTGCAGCTTCCACAACATTCAAGAAGCTCAACACGAGCCAAGACAAAGCAGCCCACTTGACTGGCACCCAATCCACCACCTTAAACATTCAATCCCTCCACCATCGAAGCATCTACAAGACACACTGCAGAAATCCGCCAAAGTACCTACCAAACCCACGGCCTCTACCACCTAGAAGGCCGAAGGCAGCAGGCATATGGGAACACCACCACCTCCAAGTCATACGCCATTCTGATTGGAACTATATCACCATTACTTTACTGTAATGGGATCAAAATCCTAGAAGTCCCTCGTTAACTGCACTGTGGGTGTACAGCATTTGAAGAAGGCAGATAACCGATATCTTCTTAAGGACAATTAGGGATGGGCTAAAGTGCTGACCTTTCCAGTGATGGCCACATCCAATGAACAGATAAAAAAATAATTGTAGTATTTCAGAGGCAACATTGCCACTAACTCAGCTATGAGTAATACTTAAACTAGCTGAATAATATTGAGTAAGGTTTTCCAGTAATTACATGGTAAATATTATTGAATTTCTGCTGAATCCCCCTTTTCTGCCTCATTCCAGTTAGAGAGTTTCCACCATGTTCAAAACAATCAAACGTGGAATAATAGATTGTTCAGAGTGAGTTACAGGCAGGGATCTAATCAAGGTGCTCAGGTATCTGTATATAAAATAATGGATATCTGTGAGTGGATTATAGTTGAATCCTAATTGAGGAGCTTAGTTTTTTTTTTATTCTGAATATTGGGAGAGAGCTGCAGGCTGACACTAAGTCAAAGATTTGGATGGTTTATATATAGAATACCCTGGAAGCAAGTTACAGGCTGTAATTTAATTGATGAGTTCAGATATGTTCAATATTAAGTAATAGTTACCCAGGACTGATTACAGGCTTTGAGCTGACAGCATATGACAACATCCAAACAGCTCAACATTTAAAAGAAACATAATAAAGCCAAGGTCACACTGAGGTGGAAACCATTGCATTGGGCTAGCAAAAATATTTGAAGATATAAGAGAAATGGAGAACTGAGCTGGTTGGAGATAATTAAAAGGAGGATTAGTAGTATTCAGAATGATAACAGAGCTTAGAGGGTTCCATTACGAGGGTATAATGCATAAACTTGGCTTGTCTCTAGGGGTATAGGAGATTGACGGGTGGTCTGATTAAAGTGTTTAAGAGGCTAAAGACTACCTCTCTTTCCTCCTTTAACATGCTCCTTAAAATCTCTCTTTTTGACCAAGCTTTTGGTCATTTGCAATGACATTGCCTTATGTGGTTCAGTGTCAGATTCTGTTCGATAATCGCCCCGAGAGGCACCTTGGAACATCTTACTAGACTAAAGGTGCTATATAATGCAAGTTGTGGCTGAATGGCCTGTAAATCTGCTTTACTGTTCCCATTGGCAGAAGGGTCGAGAATCAGAGGACACCGATTTAAGACGATTGGCAAAAAAAGCAACGGTGACATGAGGTAAAACATTTTTACACAGCAAGTGGTTAGGGTCTGGAATGCACAGTCTGGGAGTTTGGTGGAAGCAGATTCAACTGTGGCTTTTAAATGGGAATTGGGTAATTATCTGAAGAGAAAAAAACTTGCAGGGCGTTAGGGAAAAGGCTGGAGGGTGGAAGTATATGAAGATTTGTATAATTGGGTTAAAAACTTGGGGGAGATGTAGAGTGAAGGATTAACATCAGAAGCACATGATGCTGATGTAATGATAATGCAACATTACATGATTGAGTAACAGAGATCTGTAGAGAGTAGAAGTTCCAACCTCATGCAGAGGTCCCAATATGCATCTGGAAGCTGTAAATAAAAAGTAATGGTTTTAACAAACTACAGTCTCCAGCGGCTAACTTTGGGAGAATAGACAAGCTCCTAAGAACCCCGTCTATACCCCGAACACACAATGAAACATGGTGGCAGCAGACAGTGAGAAAAAGATCCAGAAAGAAAAAAACTCCAAGAAGCCGCAACAGACCTGGCGAGTCAAGAGATCTTTAAAAGAAGGATAAAAGGAACAGATTCAAAAGTCACCAAAAATCCAAAGCATCGCAGGTGCAGCAGATGCAAGCTGAGATACAGACCCAGAGTCTGGACAGCCGTGAGCACAGACCAGAATCAACAAGCAATACCAGTGAAGTAGCAACTATTCTAGGACTTCATACAAACATGGAATCCTCACTGCCAGTCCCAGAACCATTCTGAATGCTGAAGGCTCACAACAGGCTCAGCACGGGGATAGCTGGAGAAAGCGGTTTTCCAGATACAGAACCGCTTCTGTTTTGCATAAAAAAGGAAGAAAAGGATCAGGTCATTACTTAACTCTATGCAGTTGGAGCTATTGCCAACAACATAATAGCGTGACAGGCAGTCGATGAGTCTTCAACTTCTTATGAAGCAGTTCTGCAAGCATTTGATTCATATTTCAGTGTTCACAAAAATTTAATTTATAGAAAGGACAAAATTGAACAAGAGAAAGCAAAGACTAGGTAAGAAAATAGATTTGTTTATCAGCGATCTGCATAGGCTGGCGGAAAATCGTGACTACCTAATAGTGAGAGGAGAATTGACTCATGATTGAATAGTAGTTGGGGTCTTAGATGAAGCTCCATCAGACCTCTTGCAGACAAGAGATAAATCTCGTCAAGGCAGTACAATTGTGAGACAAACTTAGCTCAGGAAACAAAATAGAGTGTTTGTTTGCGGGGAAAGTGAGGTCCCTTGGAAATGAATGAGTGAGACCATCCAGCGTGGAGGCCATAAGATGGATAGCGCATCAAAGCAGAAGAGCACGAAAACTGGGGAAAGCGCACCAACTGACATCTTGAAATGCTCTCAGTGTGATGGGAAAAATCTGCACAAATGGGAGGAATGGCCAGCAGGGGGAGCAGAGTGCCACAACTGTGGAATAGCAGGACTTCTTAAAACTGTTTGCTGCTCTAAAATGCTGACAGCCTGAAAATCAAGGGAAAATATTCAAGCCCAACCACACATAAGAAGTGGAAGAAGCACAGAGAAAGGAAATAAACTTTCCTAGAGGGAGTAAATGGAATGGAAAATAAATGCTGGCATTTTAAACTTGAAGTGGATGGTCATTTCACAGAGTTGAAATTAGACACAGGGGCAGGAGTTTCTGTCTTATCCAACAAAATGAAATAGCATAAGCATAATATACAGCAGCCTTCATCTATCAGGTTACAGAGTCCAGGTGGGACCACACTGAAAGTCATAGGCCAACACATGGCAAAATCGAAGAACAAAGACAGGGAGATCATTGAACCTCTGTGTGTCATCCAGAATCATGAATCTTCTTTACTAAGTAGGACAGCATGCTTAAAATTGAAGCTAATCTATAAAGTTGATGAAGCTGTTGATGAGCATGACAGCAATACATTCGGGATTGAATTTTCAAGATTATTCATAGGCTTGGGAAGACTGAAGAGTGAGTACCATACTACCCTAACAGTTGATGCTGAGTCAATTTGCCTCTTCACACTAAGGAAAGTCCCTCACCCACTCTTGGATAAAGTCAAGGGTGAAATAGAGAACATGGTATGAAAAGGGTTATCTCACCAGTAACCATGCCAACAAAATGATGTTTAGGAATGATTACGTTCCCAAAGTTCAATTAGAATCTCCGTGAATTTCACTCAACTAAACAAATTAGTGGAACGTGAGATCCACACAATGGCCTCAGTGGATGCATGCCAAACTAACCAAGAGAACTCTGTTCACCAAACTGGGTGCAAACAGTGGATTCTCTCTGGACTAAGAATCCAGATTGATAACCATTTTTCTAAAACTATTCGGTTGTTAGTGTTTCAATGGATTACCATTTGAACTTGCGTCCACTCCTGAAATTTTCCAGAGAACATTGTCTTTTTTTAAAATTCAATCATGGGGTGTGAGCATCGCTTGCTTGACCAGCATTTGTTGCCCATCTCTAATTGCCCTTGAGAAAGTAGTGGTGAGCTGCCTTCTTGAACCGCTGCAATTCATGTGGTGAAGGAACACTCACAGTGCTGTTAGGAAGGGAGTTCCAGGATTTTGATCCAGTGAAAGTGAAGGAATGGTGATATAGTTCCAAGTCAGGATGGTGTGTGGCTTGGAGGGGAAATTGCAGGTGATGGTGTTCTCAACTATCTGCTAAAACCCTGTGTCTCAAACTCTAGAAGGCATGGAAGAAGTAATATACCATATGGACAACATACATGTACATGGGTTCAAGACAGTAGAACATGGCTGTAGAGTTAGAGCAGTCCTGAAAGTCTTACAGGGCCTAACATTGAATGAAAAATGTGTTTTTGCCAAAGCTATGATCAAATTCCTGGGTCACATTGTAGCAGCTTCTGGAATAACAGTTGACCCACAAAAAACAAAGGTGATCAGAGAGTTTGTGCAACCCAGGAACATCACTCAGCTTCAGAGTCTTCGGGATGGTTAACCTCAGGCAAGTTCCTACCAAATTTGGCAGAGACCAACGAGCCCCTGAGACAGTTGTTGACAGAGCGTCAACAGTGGTGCTGGAATACAGATCAGCAACGTGCTTTTGAGAAAATCTTTGAAATTCCTCTGAAACTTTGGCAGATTATAATCCTGAACTATCTAAAAAAAGTGGCAGCAGATGCATCGTCTACAGGTCTGGTGCAGTATTATTCTTATGCAATACGGAGAGAGACGGAGAACATAGACCAGTTTACTACACCTCAATGTCACTCACAAACACAAAGAAAAGAAATGCTACAATTGTGAAGGAAGCACTGGCAGCAACATGGGCATTTGAGAAATTCTCAGGCTATGTAATAGGATTGCAGTTGAAATTGAAACAGACCATATACCACTAGTCACTCTTGAACATAATCCAACATTTCAGATTAAGAATAATGAGATATGACTCCATGGGAGAGTATGTTCAAGGGAAGTTCCAGATGATAACTGATACACTATCGAGGATATGAGTTGAAGGAACCAATCTAGAAACAAGCACAGCAGCAAGATGACAAATGTGTCCAGATAAGAAAATACTGTCTGGAAGGATGGCCAGACTATATTCCTAACAATCAAATACTACAGCAGTACTTCAGAGAAAGCACCTCACAATCACTGATGATCTCCTAGGTTTTAATGATAGAATAGTCATTCAGAGAACACTTCGGTTTGATATTCTTTAAAGACTTCTCCAAGGTCATTTAGGGATAGCAAAACGTCAAGTGAGAGCCCAGCAATCAGTTTTGTGGTCAGGCATTACTCATTCTATAGAATAAATAATTTCTAATTGTCTTACATGTGTATTGAACGGCCAAGAGCACCAAGAACTGCCAACACCTCCTACTTCTCCATCAAGGCTGTGGGAGTGCTTGGGAATTAATTGATTTATTTTTAAGGATGAGGGGCAGGATTTTCTGGCCCCGCTCGCCGCTGGGATCTTCCCCTCCTGGCAGGGTCAATGGGCTTTGGCTGGGCCGCCGAATCTCCCACAGTGGGTCCTGCCATTGATTACTACTCCAGATGGATTGAATTGAACAGATTGCACAACATCACGATGGAAGAAGTCATTTAATCACTAAACAGAATTTATGCAACACCGGGCAGTCCGGACCTTGTGGTGCCAGACAATTTGCTAATGAATTATTCCAAAATTTTGAGAAGGAATATGGATTCATTCATGTATCCAGCTCACTCCAGTACCCTCACGCAAGTGGAGAAGCTGAGAGAGGTGCGCGAACCATCAAAGACTTGATGAAGGAGAATGAAGATTTTAATTTATCTCTACTGAGTTACCGAACCTCACTACTACCACATAATTTCTCACCATCAGAATTGTTGATGGGAAGGAGATTGAGAACACAACTTCCAGCTCTGCAACAGAAACTAAAACCTAATATTACCTCAAATGATCAATAGAGGGTAAAATAGCATCAGGAAGAATAGAGAAACAATAGGTTCTTAACTTCAACTTCAGGCTCAGAGCGTGAGACATATCAGTGCTGAAGCCTGGGGACAGATTATGGGCATAATAATCGAAAGAGCTCCACAACTGAGATCATATGGGATTGAGACAAACCAGGTAACAATAAAGAGAGCCTTAGTATCTTTGGAAAGAAAGCCAATAGAAACTTAGGCTTACTACTCAGATTCTGGTGGGGATAAAGAAGAAGAAACAAGACAAATCTCTACATCCACCCAGGGGAAGGACACTCACAACGAAAGAAGGGAGAGTACATAATGCCTTTGACCTCAGAAAGAGATCAGGTAAAGTTTGGGAAGACTGGTCAAGGCACAACAGAAGGCAGATCAGCCATGACCTTATTGAATGGTGGGGCAGGCTTGAGGGACCGAATGGCCCACTCCTGCTCCTTTTTCTTATGTTCTTATGTTTTTATCAGAGACTAACCCTGTGAAGTCTGAGACTTTGCGGGGAGATGTAGGATAATGCATATAATTGGGATAAAGACTTGGTGGGGGGAGATGTAGAGTAAAGGGTTAACATCAGAAGCAGATGATGCTGATGTAATGATGATGTAACATCACAGGATTGAGTAACAGAGATCTGGAGGGTGAAGAGATCGTAATATGGGGCAGAATTTTCCGGTCACTCCATGGGGGCGGGCCTCTTACGCCAACGTGTAAGATGGTGCGTGATGACGTTGGGCGTGCACCCTGTCATTGCACGCCATCGCAATATTTCATTCGGCGGGCGTGTGCCAAAGTTGGCTGCGCGCCCGCTGAAATGTAAACGGCCTACTGAGGCCGTTAAGAAATTAATTAAAGTAATTATGAACTCTGCCCGTCCAAACTTAACGTTTACGGGCAGGCGAAGAGCCCAGGCGGCCTTCGCGTTTTTCAGGAAACCTCATCCACGGGCGAGATGAGGTTTCCTGAAGCTTTTATTAAATAAATAAATAAAATTTCATAGCTTTAAAAACATGTCCCAACTCATGTGACACAGTCACATGAGGGGACATGTTTAAATACATTTTTAAATCATTTATTCAATCCTTTTAAAATCCATTCAATCTCCCTGAGGCAGCTCCGTGCCTCAGGGAGATTGCTGTGCCTGTTTGAGTGCAAGCGTGGAAAGAGCGCTGGCCCCGACTCTCCCTCCTTACCCCGTCTGCACAGGTGAGCCCTACCGGCCGCGTTTTGCACTGGGCGGGCCTTAATTGGCCCACCCCATCTAAAATGGCGGCACGCAGCCGGTCGCGCCCCCCCCCCCCCCCCCCCCCCCCCCCCCCCCACCCACCATAGCAAAAAATCCTGGCCACGTAGATAGTAGCTGTAAATAAAGAGTAATGGGTTTAACAAGCTACAGTCTCGAGCAGCTTACTTTGGGAGAATAGACATGCCCCAAAGAACCCCATCTAGACGCCGATCACAAGACAAAACAGGGCACTAGGTGAATTGCTCTTCCGGAGAGCTAGGATGGGCATGACAGGCTGACTGACCTCCTTCTGTGCTGTTAATCATTCTATAATTCAACGCAAGTTCTTTGTGAGATTGAGGAATGGAAGAGTTAAATACATCTTTCACATGGTCTTCGCAAACAAAAGGTGAGACCATTCCGAGATCCGAGCAACTTGGCTCAGGAATCTATAACATATGTGAAGCGCAGTAAAATCCTGCTTCGGGAAGCACAGAAATTAAATCTCTAAATACCTGACCAGATGGGGTACACTGCGAAAAGCTCAAGGAGGTTAGAGAAAAAAATTGGTAAGGCTCTTGCTGGTAAATATATCTTTAGGTACTTTACCAGGGCAAGCCAGGGGTTGTCATAATGAAACTGTGCAGTCCTGTGATCAGAAAAGCACCTGGTCAGTGAGACACAAGTGGATCAACCTGGACCTTGGAGGCAATGTATGGGGGAGAGTCACAAAGATCCATCACTGCTGTTGAAGGATTTGAGTTATAAGGAAAGATCAGCACAACCTGCATTCATTACTTTGAAAGGACAATATTGTTTGAGAGGGGTGGCGGCAGTTCCTGACAGGGTTAGTCTTGGTTACTAGCTGCCCAACACAACAACAACTTGCATTTATAAAGCAATGTAGTAAAACATCCCACAGCATTTTGGCGAAATGTTATTAAAGCAAAATTTGACACCAGACCACACAAGGAGATATTCGGGCTGGTGACCAAAGCTTTTGCCAACAAGATAGGCTTTAAAGAGCGTCTTGAGGGAGGAGAGAGAGGTGGAGAAGCGGCGAGGTTTAGCGGGGAATTTCCACGGCTTACAGCCCAGGCAGCTGGAGGCATGGCCGCCAATGGTGGAGCGGTTAAAATTGGGGATGAGCATTAGGCCGGGATTGGATGAGTGCAGATATCTTGGAAGGTTGTGGGGCTGAAGGAGATTACAGAGATAAAGGGGGGGGATGGGGGGTGGGTGGATGGGAGGGATGTGGTTGGCGAAGCCATGGAGGGATTTGAAAGCAAGGATCAGAATTATAAGATTGAGGCGTTGACAGACCGGGAGCCAATGTAAGCCAGTGAGCACTGGGGTGATGGGTGGATGTGATTTTGTGCGAATGAGACTACAGGCAGGTGGACTTTAGATGAAAAGAAAAGGAAGAAAGACCTGCATTTACGTAGCTGCCTTTCGCGGAAACCAGACGGCTCAAAGCGCTTAGATAAAAACAAAAAAACTGCGGATGCTGGAAATCCAAAACAAAAACAGAATCACCTGGAAAAACTCAGCAGGTCTGGCAGCATTGGCGGAGAAGAAAAGAGTTGACGTTTCGAGTCCTCATGACCCTTCGACAGAACTTGAGTTCGAGTCCAAGAAAGAGTTGAAATATAAGCTAGTTTAAGGTGTGTGTGTGGGGGGTGGAGAGATAGACAGAGAGGTGGGGGGGGGGGCGGGGGTGTGGTTGTAGGGACAAACAAGCAGTGATAGAAGCAGATCATCAAAAGATGTCAACGACAATAGTACAATAGAACACATAGGTGTTAAAGTTAAAGTTGGTGATATTATCTAAACGAATGTGCTGATTAAGAATGGATGGTAGGGCACTCAAGGTATAGCTCTAGTGGGGTTTTTTTTTTATAATGGAAATAGGTGGGAAAAGGAAAATCTTTATAATTTATTGGAAAAAAAAAGGAAGGGGAAACAGAAAGGGGGTGGGGATAGGGGAGGGAGCTCACGACCTAAAGTTGTTGAATTCAATATTCAGTCCGGAAGGCTGTAAAGTCCCTAGTCGGAAGATGAGGTGTTGTTCCTCCAGTTTGCGTTGGGCTTCACTGGAACAATGCAGCAAGCCAAGGACAGACATATGGGCAAGAGAACAGGGTGGAGTGTTAAAATGGCAAGCGACAGGGAGGTTTGGGTCATTCTTGCGGACAGACCGCAGGTGTTCTGCAAAGCGGTCACCCAGTTTATGTTTGGTCTCTCCAATGTAGAGGAGACCACATTGGGAGCAACGAATGCAGTAGACTAAGTTGGGGGAAATGCAAGTGAAATGCTGCTTCACTTGAAAGGAGTGTTTGGGTCCTTGGACGGTGAGGAGAGAGGAAGTGAAGGGGCAGGTGTTGCATCTTTTGCGTGGGCAAGGGGTGGTGCCATAGGAGGGGGTTGAGGAGTAGGGGGTGATGGAGGAGTGGACCAGGGTGTCCCAGAGGGAATGATCCCTACGGAATGCTGACGGGGGGTGAAGGGAAGATGTGTTTGGTGGTGGCATCATGCTGGAGTTGGCGGAAATGGCGGAGGATGATCCTTTGAATGCGGAGGCTGGTGGGGTGATAAGTGAGGACAAGGGGGACACTATCTGGGAGGGAGGAGAAGGCGTGAGGGCGGATGCGCGGGAGATGGGCCGGACACGGTTGAGGGCCCTGTCAACGACCGTGGGTGGAAAACCTCGGTTAAGGAAGAAGGAGGACATGTCAGAGGAACTGTTTTTGAATGTAGCATCATCGGAACAGATGCGACGGAGGCGAAGGAACTGAGAGAATGGGATTGAGTCCTTACAGGAAGCGGGGTGTGAGGAGCTGTAGTCGAGATAGCTGTGGGAGTCGGTGGGTTTGTAATGGATATTGGTGGACAGTCTATCACCAGAGATTGAGACAGAGAGGTCAAGGAAGGGAAGGGAAGTGTCAGAGATGGACCACGTGAAAATGATGGAGGGGTGGAGATTGGAAGCAAAATTAATAAATTTTTCCAAGTCCCGACGAGAGCATGAAGCGGCACCGAAGTAATCATCGATGTACCGGAGAAAGAGTTGTGGAAGGGGGCTGGAGTAGGACTGCAACAATGAAGTGCTTTGAAGTGCAGTCGCTGTTGTAATGAAGGAAGCACAGCAGCCAATCTGTGCACAGCAAGGTCCCTTAAGCAGCAATGTGATGATGACCAGATAATCAGCTTTTATGTTGGTGGTGGAGCTGCTGTTTATGAAGGACGCAAGGTGGGATGGGGGCCAATCGGGAAGTCATTACTTATACTTATAAGTGTCTTCAAACTAACTTTCAGTTTGGCCTCTTCCCATAGGAATACACAGCACATACCTAAGTCAAGAAAATATATGTACAAACTGACAAAGAGGTAAAGCTTATTATTCCCTAGCTATAGGAAGAGTTTAACCAGCTGGTACAATGCAACTAATTTGCTTCCAGTAGCTTGTCCACTCACTAAGCCATTAACTTGATAGAAAGTACTGTAGGTAGGATTGTGGGGTTGAGGTTACATTCAGATCAGCCATGATCTTGTTGAATGGCGGAGCAGGCTCGAGGGGCTGAGCGGCCTACTCCTGCTCCTAATTCGCATGTTTGTATTTTTGCACAGCAAGCTCCCATAAACAGCAGTCTGATAATGGCGAGGTAACCTGTTTTTGTGATGTTGGTTGAGTGATTAATATTAGCCCAGGACACCAGGGAGAACTCCCCTGTTCTTCTTTGAAATAGTGCTGTGGAATCTTTACATCCACCCGATAGGGTAGGCGGGGGCCTCATTTTAACATCTCATCCAAAAGTCAGCACCTCTGACAGTGCAGGGTCACCTCAGTACTGCACTCAGAGTGTCAGCCTAGGCTTTGTGTCAAGTCCCTGGAGTGGGTTTTGAGCCTGTAACATCTTGATTTCAAAAGCAGGAGTGCTACCAACTACTACGCACTAAACACAAGCCCTGTGGCTGCATTTCTCTGGGTCTCTAACATCCCAGCATCTCATTTCTTCTTTGTGCCTGTGGCCCAGTTTCTAATAACTGAATTCCCTGGAATCAGAAAGTAATTTCTTCATCATAATGGAGTTAAAACATCTGGACTTTATTGAGCTGAAGTGTTAAGGAATGGCAGTCGGCAGATGGATTGTAAATATGGATGAATGTTGGATAAACTGCACAGGAGAAGCATGCACATAATGAATCCCTGGGATTTAGACTCACAGCACAGACCTGCCTTTAATTTGGCAACCTCACTGATAAAGAACCCATACACGGCTGCAGCACAGAAGGAGGCCAATCAGCGCACCATGTCAGCGGCAGCTGGAGCAATCCAAAATTATCTCCACTGCGCAACTCTCACCTTCTATTTTTCCCTGCTAAATGCTCAGTTCACCCTTCCATTGAAAGCTGTAGTGGCCCTTGCCTCAGCCACACTCTGCGACCAAGTATTCCATGCTCCAGTAACCCTTTGCTTAAAACAGGTTTCTTTAACCTCTCTCCCAGTTCTCCGGAAAGCTAGAAACAGGAATTTTAAAACACATTTTGGGAATTAAGGTGGGGGACATTAGTACTTGTGAATGAAGCATACTTGGAGGTCTAAAAACCATTTGGCTGGGGTAGGGGAATGTTAGTCTTAGTATGTGTGGGGGGGAGGGGGGTGCCCAGGTCCATAGATCATTAAAATCTCATGAACTGGTACAGAGAAGAAGCAAAAAAGCTAATGGAATGCTGGTTTTAATACTTAGAGGAATGGAATACAAGGGGATAGAAGTCGTGTTTCAGCTCTACAAAGTTTTGGTTAGACCACACCTGGAGTAACTAAAGATATTAAGGGATTACGGGGTAAAGGCAGATGCTTGGAGTTAGGTCACAGGTCTAACTGAATGGTGGACCAGGCTCTAGGGGCCAAACTGCCTCCTCCTGTTCCTATGTTCTTACTGATACCCTTTGTCACTAACTGGTCAGCCCAGACGCCAGTTAGAGGACGTGATCGCTCCCTACTCGCCCCATCAAAATCGTCCGTAATTTTAAATATCTCCATTTACTCTCCTCTTAATCTTCTCTGTACAATCAAACAGTTTCTGAGTTCCAGGGACAAAGGTTTCTCATTCAAGAATGGGAAAATGTTAAGGGAAAGCAGATTCAATGGTAACTTTCAAAAGGGAACTGGATCAATTCTATAACTAAATATGTAGGGTTGCAAGGAAAGAGAGGAGACTAACTTGATTGTTCTTTCAAAGAGCTGGCAGAGACACCATGGGCTGAATGGCCTCTGTATGTGCTGTAAGATTCCCAGTGATGCTCTTCTGACATTGATGTGGAAGCTTCTAACAGTACAGTAGCATCACAGTTATGTTACTGGACTAGAAATCTGAAGGCTTAAACTACTAAGCCAGAGACATGTGTTCAACTCCAACCATGACAACTGGGGAACTCAAATTCAGTTAAGTATCTAAACCTGGAATTAAAAGCTAGGGTGGTGACCACAAGTCTATTGGATTGTCGTAAAATCCCATCTGGTTCACTAATGTCAGGAAATCCGCTGCCCTTACCTGGTCTGGCCTACTTGTGACTCCAGACCCACAGCAATGTGGTGGGCTCTTAACTGTCCTCTGAGCAGTTAAAAGCCCACTGAAATGGCCTAACAAGTCTCTCAGTTGTATTCAAGAAGGTGGCCCATCACCACCTTCTCAGGGCAATTAAGGATGGACAATAAATGTTAGTCTTGCCAATGACGACCACATCTATGAATGAATCAATAAAGTAAAAATGCTGGTTGCCTTTGTTATGAAAGAAGGCCCCACTGACATCCTTGCAATTTAAAATCAGTCAGAGACAAGGAATGAGTGTGTAAATCCACTCCCCCTTCAGTTCTATTGAGTTGCCCTCACCATCCCACCTCCCCGCCCCCACCCCTCCCTTCGACCAAACCACTGCCTTTCTGTCTGGATAGTTAAAATGGAGGCCAGTTCTCTCTGATTCTCTTTTCAATGCCAAGACTAGAGTTTCCAAATCTCTTTGGGCATATTCCCAGAAGTTTCATCACATGCTTCCCCACCTCATTTTTACCCCACCCCGCAAACTCCGCTATTGGTCACCCAAACATGTCCATCCTTGTGGTGCCCCACCTACCCACACCCAACTGGAAAGTGAACCGATTGGATGATTCTCAATTGTCAGTCAAACAACCCTTGTTTCCCTCCCAACTCCAATCCTTTTGTGACTGATGGACAAAGGAAAATTTCTGAAAACAAATTTTTAGTTTAACACCCACTACGATTATTTTTCCCGGGAATTACTCGCAGCAGCATCCCAAGGGACTAATCTTAAATTCCTGGAGACTCCAGGGCATAAGGGTTAGGGTTAGGGTTAGGGTTGGTAACCCTGAATCACCATTCAGAGAGGCCAAAGCAAATTGTGCTCCAATGTTGAGCAGGGCAAACTGTGATTTAGTCTGGGTCTAACATCACGCTGTACTGGCGATGGAACAGCTTGCTCAAGTACTGGGTATTAGTATTGCTGGCATCCTCACAAAATGCCATCAGAAATAAAATATAATAACATTAAATCTCTTATGAAGATTTACACTGTAATTAAGATCTGCCTTAATCCATGAGATGGGTAGAATATTTATATAGATATAAAATATATTTTTAATACCTTTTAAAAAGGAGAACGGGTTCCACTATTTAAGATTGATTCATTTCTAATATTCTGGTCACATACAAGGTAGAGAACAGTGGTTCAAGGAAAGAGCTCCCACTAACATTTCTCATCACAGAAGCCAAGCAGGGGTCGGTTTCATGAGTTTCCAAGTCTTGCAAATCACCGGTGACTTCTAATTAGATGCAGATTAAGAGAGAAATGTTACAAACCTGGCATGGTGTAACAGAATGAAGGGCAGACCAAAGTCATGAGTCCACAACAAGGGTATTTATGGAAACAGCATTTCATTTTGAAGAGATTATTTTCAAAAAAGGACATTAAACTACCAACACTGCTCCAGCACCGGAAAACCGGTACGTTTTGATCAGGGGTTGTTGGATGTAAATAAGAGTTTTAATAAATGTTGTCACCTGATGTCATTTTTTTCATTTCCTCTCTCAGACTGTCTCTTCAGATACTAGACAGGATTACATAGGGTGTACAACACAGGAATAGGCAAGTCGGACTACCCAGTTCATGCCGGTGTTTATGCTTCATTCCAGCCACCTCCTGACTTTCCTCATCTAAATCTATCATTGAAACCCTCTATTCCCTTCTCCCACATATGTTTATCTAGCCTCCCCTTAAATTCATCGACACTATCGGCTTGAAGCACTCCCTGCAATAATAAGTTCCACATTCTCACCACTCTTTGGGTAAGGAAACTTCTTCTGAATTCCTTACTGGATTTCTCATTGACTGTATTACATTGGTGACCTCTAGTATTGCTCTTAGCGGAAACACTCGCTCACTATTCTCCTTGCTCTTCTAGTGTTGTGATTCATTCTCTTTATCTAAATCCCTTTTTCAAAACAACAACATGCACTTTTACAAAATAAAATGTGCCAACATGTGTAATGGGACGCAAATTGAGACCAAGGCAAAGAAGGAGGCATCTGGACAGGATTTCAAGGAATGTCTTAAAGAAAGGCTTGAATTTATCTACTGCTCTCCATGACCACTGGTCATTTCAAAGCGCATTACCAGCAATGAAGTCCTTTTTGAAGTGTAGTCACTGTTGTAATGTGGGAAATGCAGTGATTCATTTGCCCTCAGCAAACTCCCACAAACAGCAATGCGATTACGATCGGATGATCTGTTTTAGTGATGTTGATTGAGGGATAAATATTATTCAGGGGAATAACTCTGCTGGTCTTCCTCAAAACAGTGTCATGGAATCTTTTACACCCATCCAAGCAGGCAGATGAGGCCGTGGTTTAACATCTTTTCTGAAAGAAGACACCTCTGACAGTGCAACACTCCCTCAGTACCGCACTGGACTATCAGCCTTGACTAAACAAAATTACCTGGAAAAACTCAGCAGGTCTGGCAGCATCGGTGGAGAAGAAAAGAGTTGACGTTTCGAGTCCTCATGACCCTTCAACAGAACTCCTTGACTGTTGTGCTCAACCCCTGGAGTAGGACTTGAACTCAAAACCTTGTGATTTAGAGATGCGCATGTTACCAACTGAGCCATGGCTGATTCACAAAGATGGGGACATAGGTTAATTATTGTCACAAACCCAGAGGATCCCCTTGATTCCATACACATGAAGATCTCCAAGCAATTGCTTCCCTGGTCTAATTCTGTGCTCCTGAACTCTCAGCAGGGAAAAAAAATGCTCTGTGGGAGCAAGAGAATGGTTTGTGACAAAGTTTGAATGCACTGGAAGGGGGGGGACTTGTGGAATTAATCCACCCCATCCTCTGTCACCTTGATTCTTCTCTGTCTCATTGCCATCTGAAATCTGTGTGTATTAAAAATGGACTGGATGTTGACAGCACTGTTTCAATTAACATGTTTAAGGTGGGTGGGATTTAAAGCAAACAAAACCTATTTAAACAAAGTCTCAGTCAACTACATTAAATAGAACTTATGACCGAAACTACAGCAAGGTCTCCTGACAAAGAAAGAAAGACTTGCATTTATAAAGTGCTTTTCATGTCCCAAAGCGTTTTACAGAAAATGAGGAACTTTTGAACTGTAGTCACTGTTGTAATGTAGAAAAGGTAGCAGCCAATTTGCGCACACCAAGCTCCCACAAACAGCAAAGAAATGGAGAGATAACTTGTTTTTGAGATGTTGGTTGAGGGCTACATAATGACCAGGACACTGAGGAGCGTTTCCCTGCTCTTCAACCAGGCAGGCAGATGGCACCTCGGTTTAATATCTCAACTGGAAGCTGGCACCTCGAACAGTGCAGCACTCCCTCAGGGCTACATTAGAACAGCCTTATTTTTGTGCTCAAAGCCTGGAGTAGAACCTGAACCTGGAATTTCGTGCTACCAACTGAGCTGCAGCTGACAAAAGCAGCATAAGTTCTTCAGCAAAACACAGTGAGTGGAGAACATTAATCTATAAATTACTTGCATAAACTCAAACCCATTCACTTACAGCAGTGCAGTCTCGAGATATGACTGATGTGGGAAGTTATCTAATCATCTCCATTCTAACTGGGATTTGTGATGTCTCTATTTGCAGCTTATAATCAATCATGGGAGGATGTGGCTTTCATTGGGCTTGACTGTTCTTCATCTGCTTTAATTGGGTTTGACAACTTCTGCTTTAATTGGGTTTGATTGTTCTTCATTTGTTTTAATTGGGTTTGATTGTTCTTCATTTGTTTTAATTGGGTTTGATTGTTCTTCATTTGCTTTCATTCGGTTTGACTGAGCTTTATCTGCTTTAATTGGGTTTGACTGTTCTTCATCTGCTTTAATTGGGTTTGACTGTTCTTCATTTGCTTTAATTGGGTTTGACTGTTCTTCATCTGCTTTAATTGGGTTTGATGTTCTTCATCTGCTTTAATTGGGTTTGACTGTTCTTCATTTGCTTAATTGGGTTTGACTGTTCTTCATTTGCTTTCATTCAGTTTGACTGTTCTTCATCTGCTTTAATTGGGTTTGACTGTTCTTCATCTGCTTTAATTGGGTTTGACTGTTCTTCATTTGCTTTAATTGGGTTTGACTGTTCTTCATTTGCTTTCATTCGGTTTAACTGAGCTTCGTCTGCTTTAATTGGGTTTTACTGTTCTTCATTTGCTTTAATTGGGTTTGACTGTTCTTCATTTGCTTTCATTCAGTTTGACTGAGCTTTGTCTGCTTTAATTGGGCTTTACTGTACTTCATCTGCTTTAATTAGGTTTGAATGTTCTTCATCTGCTTTAATTGGGTTTGACTGAGCTTCATCTCCTTAATTAGGCTTGATTGTGTTTCACCCACTTTAATTAATTTTGACTGTTCTTCATCTGTTTTAACTGTGTTTGACTGTGCTTCATCTGGCTTCATTGGGTGTGACTGTTCTTCGTCTGTTTTCATTGGGTTTGACTGTTCTTTGACTGCATTAACTGGTTTGGACTGTGCTCCATCTGCTTTCATTGGGTTTGACTGTTTTTCATTTGCTTTAATTAGGTTTGACTGTCCTTCGTTTGCTCACATTCCACCTCCTGAGTTTCTATTAGATCTAGAATCCTGGGCGAAACCAATGGTAACCTTCCCCTGCACATCCTCTGCCAGATGAATCATTCCTCAATGGCCATTTTTTATTCTTATCCACTGCTTGTCCAGTCCTTCTCCTTCCAGATAGTCTTATTCTTTTAACTCTGCAATCCTACCTTCATTAATTTTCAGTTAACAATGCAGTTCTTGATGCCTACGAGCTCTCTCGTGGCTACTAATACATACTTGCATATTCTACACTCCAGAAACAAATTCTCTCTCGTTCCCAAGGGAAACGATTAGGCACTTTACAGCCTTCCGGACTGAATATTGAGTTCAACAATTTTAGATCATGAACCCTTTCCTCCGTCCCCAACCCCTTTCCGTTTTTTCCCCCTCCTTTTTGTTTTTTCCAATAATTTATATAGATTTTTCTTTTCCCATCTATTTCCATTATTTTTAAATGTATTTCCATCCATTGTTTTATCTCTACCTTTTAGTCTTTTTAGATTCCTTCACCCCACCCCACCCCCACTAGGGCTATCTGTACCTTGCTTGTCCTGCTTTCCACCCTTAATTAGCACATTCCTTAGATAATATCACCACTTTTAACACCCTCTTTGTCCTTTTGTCTGTGACATCTTTTGGTTATCTCCACCTATCACTGGCCCTCTACCTAGCTCTTCTTGTTCCAACACCGCCCCCCCACCCTTAAACCAGCTTATATTTCACCCCTTTTCTATTTTTACTTAGTTCTGTTGAAAGGTCATGAGGACTTGAAATGTTAACTGTGCTCCTCTCCACAGATGCTGCCAGACCTGCTGAGTTTTTCCAGGTAATTCTGTTTTTGTTTTGAATTTCCAGCATCTGCATTTCTTTGCTTTTATCTCTCTCGTTCCCGTTCTCTTTGTCTCCTTCCCTCTCTGCCTTTCTCGCTTCCATACTCTATCTCACCTTTCTCTATTTCCCTCTTCCTCCCCTCCTGTTTCTCTTTCTCTCTCCTTCTCCTCTCTCTATCCCCTTTGTCTCTATTTTGTCTCCACATCTGTCTCAATCTGCTTTCTTCTCTGTGCCTCTCTCTCTATCTCTGTCTCACATATTCTCTCAGTCTTCTGTATCCCCAGTTTAAATCTCTCTCACTCTCTCTCTTCCTTCCATCTTCTGACTCTTTTGCTCTCCCTCCCCTTCTTCTCTCTGTATTTTCCTCTCTTCTCTGGCTCTTCTTGCTGTCCCATCTTTCTCTCTCCCTCCCTTTCAATCGCTCTCACTTCTCTCTCTATTTTCCTCACTCCTTTTAGTTATTTTAGCCTTTTCTTTTTCTCTCCCCTTTTCTTTGGCAATGGGCCCCCTCCCTGTGTTGAGGCCTGAGTGGAGTACTGCCTCCAATTCTGGGTGCCGCACTTTAGGAAGGATGTGAAGGCATTGGCGAGAGTGCAGAAAAGATTCACGAGAATGGTTCCAGAGAGGAGGAACTTCAGTTATGTAGATAGATTGGAGAAGTTGGGGCTGTTCTCCTTGGAGAAGAGAAGGTTCAGAAGAGATTTGATAGAGGTGTTCAAAATCATGAGTGGTCTGGAGAGAGTGGATCAGGAGAAACTGCTCCTACTCGTGAAAAGATTGAGAACAAAAGGGTACAGATTTAAAATAAATAGTCGTTTGGCCAGAGAGAACTTGAGTATTGCTGAGAAAAGAGACATGTTGAAGCTTTTTGTCTTGCACTCATCAGGACACTTTGCAAGAATATCAATATCAGGGAAAACAACAATTTATCCTGCATGTGAAAAGAGTGCTGATTGGTTGGCAAGTGGACTCTGATTGGTAGAGGTGTTGCCATGGAAAATGCACCAGTGATGGTGACTGACAGTTAACTGCCAAACAATGCTTGGAAAATGTGTGAAGGGGAGGCGGGAATGCTGCAGAGCATGTCCTAAGCTCCTTTCTTCTCTAAATCAGGAAAACAATAGAACTGGATAAGAAAATCAAAGAATCTTAAAGGAGAGAATAAGGCCATTTGACCCATTGTGACAGTACAAGGTCTTTGAAAGAGCTATCCAACGCGCCCAACTTCCCTCCCGTTCTTTCCCCAAAGCCCTGTGAGTATTTCCTTTTCAAATATTTATCCAATTCCCTTTTGAAAGTTAACTGCTTCCAGTGCCCTTTCCAGATCCACAACTGACTGCACAAAAATATTCCCTTCTGTTACCTCTGGATCTTTTGAAAATTGTATTAAATTCACGTCCTCTGCTTACTGACCCTCCTGCCAGTGGAAATAGTTTTTCCCTTTCTAAGCTACTGAAGCCCTGCTTAATTTTGAACACCTCAATTAAATCTCTTTTTAACTTTCTCTGCCCTAAGAAGGACAACCCCAGTCTCTCCGCACAATCACTCATCACTGGTACTATTCTAGTAAATCCCCTCTGCCATCATCTCCAAGCCTAGACATCCTTCGTAAAACGTGGTGTGAAGAGTTGGCCACAATACTCCAGCTGGGAGTCTAACCAGTGATTTATGAATATTTGGCATTACTTGCCTTGATTTTGTTTCCATTTTTAAAGCCAAGGGTCTTGCTGCCTTTTATTAAACAGCTTTCTTAACCAAGAGGATTACACGGGATTTACAGCACAGGACAGACCACTCAGCCCAGCCAGACCATACTGTTTACGTTCCAATCGTGAGCACCCTCCCATCCTTCCTCACTTAAAGGTCTCTATTCCTTTCTTCCTCATCTGCTTGTCTAGCTTCCCCTTAAATATACCACAACTATTCACCTCAGCCACTCCCTGTGGGAGTGAGTTCCACATTCTCACCATTTGCTGGGTGAAGTCGTGCTGCTGTCAAAGATTTGTGAACGTGAACCCACAGGTCTCCCTTCCAAACATTAATCTTCCAATCCAGAGGCACTGCAGACATGATCTGCACTGTGCAGTAAACACAAGAAGAGTGCTTGGAACAGCACCAACCGGTGCACATGGTCTTTTTCAACCTCACAAAAGCCTTTGGCTCTGTCAACCGCAAAGGTTAATGGAGTATCCTCCTCAAATTAGGCTGCCCTCAGAAATTTGTCACCATCTTCTGCCTACTCCACATTGTCATGCCAGCCGTGATCCTCACCAATGGAACCACCACAAACCCTATCTCAGTGAAAACAGCGGTCAATCAAGGCTGTGTCATCGCACCAACATTCTCCCACATCTTCCTCGCTGCAAGACTGCACCTCACCTCCAGCAAGTTACCCACAGGCGTGGAGATAATTTACAGAACAGATGGGAAACTGTTCAACCTACACTGTCTTCAATCCAAAATCAAAACCATTCCAGCCTCAGTAGAGTTTCAGTATGCAGATGACGCTTGTGTGTGTGTGTGTGTGTGTGTGTGTGTGTGTGTGTATGTGCATGTGTGCTCGCTCATAAACCAACTTCCAGGTCATTAATGATTCCATCTCTGAAGGAAATGAGAAAATGGGCCTTTCACTAAACACCTGGAAAACTAAGATCCTCTTCCAACCAGCTCCCACAGCACAATGCCTCCCCTCATTGATTAAGATCAGCAGTGAGATCCTGGAAAATTTGGGCCTTTTTCCATATCTTAGGGGCCTTCTCTTGATGAAGGCAGATATAAACAACAAAATTCATCATCACCTCCAATGTGCTAGCTCAGCGTTCAGCTGACTGAGGAAAAGACTATTTGAGGACTAGGATCTCAAACCAAAGACTAAGATCATGGTTTACCGGGCAGCATTGATCCCCACAACTCTATATTCATCAGAGACTTGGACATCCTATAGCAAGCACCTCAAAGCACCGGAGAAGTACCACCAGCAGTGCTCGGAACTTGGTCATGGCAAGAGACTCCCAGGATGACAGCAGAAACACTTTATGGACGTCCTCAAAGCATCCCTGCAGAGGTCAAACATTCCCATCAACTCATGGGAGACCCTGGCTTGTGACCAACCAAAACGGAGAAGGCTCCAAATTCAGGAAAGCACCAAACACGTCAAGAGGCTTTGTTGGGAGTGTGCAGAGCCAAGGCATGGGAGGGAGTCCACAAACCTCCAAACAACCCATCTACCCAACCCCTCAAGCACCACCTTCCCCACGTGTGGCAGAATCTGAAGGTTGCACATTGGACTTGTTAGCCATTTTAGAACACATTGAATTGGAGTGGAAGCAAGTCAACCTTGATCCCGAGGGACTGCCTAAGAAGAAGAATCTTCCAATTTTAACTGCAAGGCAATGGCAACACCAAATGTAAAAATAAATTGTCAAAGTAACTGGTAATTACAAAAAATCTGGGATGATATCTATGAGCCTTTCTTTCAATTACAGTCCCCACTATTGACACCGTCCCTGTGTATCCTAGGCAGCGCACATGCGGGTAAATACGCTGAACATTTTCCATTACTGTAAATCGCAATTACAAAGATGCCGATTAAACCATATTGTGCGCTGGCTATAGTTTTTGTTTACGATTTCCAGCATCCGCGGTTTTTTTTGCTTTTATCGGACAGTTCAGAACTCAGTGTGAATAATTCAAATTAACATGACAATTGAAGAAAGAAAAGAAAGCATGCTGTCAAGGGAGAATAAAGAGAGGATATCCTTGTTGGTTTTTATGATTCTGCTTTTACTGAGTACTGAACTGGTAAGGATTCTGTCTCGAAATTTATCTATATTCAACACTCCAAAAGTGAATCATGCAAATCCCAGCTGACTCCACTATGTGCACTGGTGTTCTGTCTTTAAGCCCATTTTACAGTCCTGTACCCAGCCACTGAGCCTTCTGAAAGGATTCATTAAGCAGTGCTGCTAAACCTCGCAATCTCACAACTCCCCGCTCTACACACGCGAATGAAATCATTAAAACCAAGTCAATATGTACAGTGTGCAACAAATATCATCATCTCATGAAAATGATCTGGCGTGGTGTGAAAAAACTTGATGCAGAAAGATTTACTGCTTCCTTGGGCAGCTTAAATGTGGGGTTTTACTCCAGTTAAGTGGGATGAAAGAACTTGCTTTTATATATCGTCTTTCATAACCTTAGGATGAGCCACTGAGGTACTTTAGGCATGTAGGCACTGTTGTAGGGGCACATGGACACTAACTTGTGCATAGCAAGATCCCATATACAGTAATGTCAGAATGACATGATAATCTGTTTTGTAATATTGTTTGAGGTTAGGACGCTAGGGAAGAACACCCTCCTTTGAAATTATGCCATTTATAAGCAATTGAGAGGACCATTGAGGTCTTAGTTTAACATCCCACCTGTTGGATGGCACCTCTGACAGTGCAGCACTCTTGCAGTATTGAACTGGGAACGTCAACCTTTAGAATTTGTGCTCAAGTCTCCGGAGTAGGGCTTGAACCCACAACCTCCTGAGGGGTGAGAGTGCTACTCACTGAGCCAGAGCTGACACACAAAAATTAAATGAGGTCATGAGAATTGATGAGCTCAGTCAGCAAGAAAAATGACTACAAGCTTCCTTGAATAATCATTTTTATCTGCTAAAGGTTCTCACGTGGAGGGAGGTGAGCTGCAGAGAAGCGATTTGCAGGATTGTTTGGGTGGAGAGTTGGAATGAGATGATGTTTATGAAACCCTTTCTGACAGCAAAAGGGCCTGCTATTCTGATTGTGTCATTTAGCAAGTGCGAAGGATAAAAGAGGAAGAGGAAGAGAGAAAGAAGGGCAGAAAGAAAGAGATAGATATAGAATGAGATGGAGTAGGGAGATAGAGTGGATAAGAGAGAGCAAGGGAGGAATATAAGAGGGATGGAGAAAGTGAGATAGAAAGAAATGGAAAGGTAGAGAGTGATAGAGTGAGGAGGAAGATAGAGAGGATGAGAGAATAAGAGAGAAAGAAGATAAAGAGAGAGGGAGATAGAGAGAGGAGGTAGAGGGTGAGACAAAGTGATAGAGGAATAGAGAGAAGGACAGAGAGAGAAAGAGTGATACAGAGAGAGAAATAGACAGACAGAGGGACAGAGAGAGAGACAGAGAGTCGTTAGGAAATAGGGATATTTTCAGTAAGTTGTATTTGTGGACGTTAGGAATGAGTTTTAGCTTTAAAGTTTAAGTTTGATTTGTTTTTCTATATCTGTGCTAAGAATGGTCAAATGGAGTTTAGTTTCACTTTAAAATGGTGCCTACATTTCTGTTGAGAGCTTACGACTATAAGAGAAGTTAAGCAAATACAAAAGTGGAAAAATTGGGCTGTTGCCTAGCAACAGGCATCCAGAGAGGCAGGTCCTTCCCACAGGCACACAGAAGAAACCAGAAACAGCAGTTTTTGAGTTCAATTTTGAAGACAGCTGCCAGGAGGCCCTGGAGTAAAGGGGACATAAAGCAAGCCCAAGCTAAAGGAAAAGTCCCCAAAATCCAGGGGAGTGGAACAGGAGAAGGTCCCAAGCAGACCTTCCACTCAAAGGAAGACAGGAACCTGGAAAAGGTCCTGTTAAGTGAAGTTAAGAGTGAGGGGCAGAGAAAGGCTCCAAGCTTTAAGCTCCAAGCTGCAGGAAGCAGAGTCAAAGCAACATAAAGGCCTATGAGAAGACAGAAAGTCCAAAGAGGCAACTGAAGATCTGTAACTCTTTGCTATGGGCATGTGAACCAGCGGTGTACTATTGACAGCTGAGTCGGTGATAGAGTGCATGGAAGAAAGCTTAAATGCATGTGGTGATGCAGGGGAAAGGAACATCGGAAGGACAGCTTGAAGCCCTGGAGGTGGATCCTTGCGGAAGGTGTCTGAGAGAAGGTGTCGGTTTGGGAGAAGGTTCCAAGGTGAGTTCTTAGAAAGTGGAGATTGGAAACCCTCATTTGAAAGACAGAGTTTAGTGAGACTGGTTGGCTCTTGGTGCAATAAGAGTCTGGTGGAGTTGATGAGAGAACCATAGCATCTGGTTGAGGTGGCATCTGCCATTTGATTTCAGAGTGTGGTGTGTCTGACCAGTGGTTGCCTATTGGTTTACATGGACTGTGTACTTACTGTGGACATTAGAGTACAAGATAGCTTTTGTAACCTGTGTTATCCTTACAAATCTGTATATATCTGTAAAGGTATAGTTGTGGGTGAAGGAGTATTGTAATATAGTTCATCTTTTCTTGTTAAATAAATGTCTTATCCTTTTGTTTAAAGTTCACTAGCTGACTCCAGTGACTCTGTTCAGTGGCCAGTCTCCACGTATCTAAACAAACAAGTAAAAGTTAGGATTTATCAAATAGGGTTCCACTCTGGGATCAGGCTTGTTCAGGGGTAACCTCAGCCGGGATCATAACAAGAGAGAGAGATAGAAGAGAGACTAAGGCCTAGATTTTTGCCAGTAAACCCTCAAAAATGGTGAGAGGATCCAAAGGGGAAATCTTGCCTCTGTTTTTGGTAGATGCCATTTTGCTGGCGGGGGAAAGGAGTGGTGCGTGAATCACAAAGGCTGGAATCACAACTTGGGACATTTGTAATTAGTGCTGAGTTCAAACTGACTCTATTTTCACTGTTCCTTATCCTGCAGTGTGGGAACCACAATTTTATGCAGGAGGTGGAAATGTTAGTGAAGGGCAGATTTAAGGTTTGTTTATGTGTTACGATTTAAAGTGATTTAAATCCCTTTAAAATTGAAAAAAAGTCTGCATGGAGAGGGCATAGAGGTATCAAGGATCATGAAAGGGGCATGGGGGTATGAGAGGTCAGGGAGGGGGCATGGGGTATGAGGGGACATGGAGGACCATGGGGGTATGAGGGGTCATTAAAGGAGCATGGGGGTGTGAGGTGTCATGGAGGAGTCATGAGGGCCAGGTGGTTGCAGGAATGGGGGGGTGGGGGGAAGGGTGGGGAGATTGTTGGGGAGTGGGAAGTGCAGTCATGGGGTGGGGAGGGCAATCAAGGGTCCCATTGGGGTCCCGTGGTTGATTGGAATGTGGAGGTGTACTCCGGAAGGGGATGGTCGGGTAGTGGGGTATGAGAGGTCACGGAGGGGGCATGGGGTATGAGGGGTCATGAAGATATGAGTATTCATGAAGGAGGCATGGGGGTATGAGGGGTCATGGAGGACCATGGGGGTATGAGGGGTCATGAAAGGAGCATGGGGGTATGAGGTGTCGGTGGGGGGGTCAGGAGGGTATTGGGGGAAGTGGGTAGTTGGGGGTTGTGGGGTAGTGTGGTGAGTCCCATGGCACTTGCGGGCTTAGGGTGGTGGGGAGACTCCTGTGGTAGTGGTGGGGGGGGTGTCAGCGGGGATCAGCGTTATAGCTACCCAGATGTGCTTTTAATTTGTCTAACTTTTTCTGGGTAACTGTTACTATAATACAGTCAGAACTATCCAAAGTTTGTGCTTCAAATCGCATTATTAGATGGTTCCCAGTACAGGGCAATTGCCCTTTGGAAGTTTGAACCTTGCAGGCAGTTGTCATGCAATCCTTACAGGGAACTTCCGGTGGTCGGGGGAGTTCTTTAGGGTAGCCCCCCAGCAACACTGTTCTATGGGGCAATGTGCCTAACAATACATACGCTCTCCACCCCACCCAGAAGCTGCTTAATCAGCCGGGACAAGTAAGCCACCAAGAGGTCAAGGTAACGGGCTCCTAATGCTTTGCATGTGTAGGTTCAAATCCCATTCTTGTTATGAGTTTATGTGTTGCTTCTCTCTGTTTTTCTCTCAAAGGATTATTAGTGTATGGAATTCTCTTCCTCAGAGAGTGTAGGAGGCTGGATCACTGAATATTTTTAAGGCTGAGTTCGATAGATTCTTGATTGACAAGGGAGTCAAGGGAGGATAGACAGGAAAGTGGAGTTGAGGCCACAAATGGCAGAGCAGACTCGAGGGGCCAAATAGCCTACTCCTGCTCCTAACTTGTATGTCTGCATGTACATGTGTTTGCATGAAAACCCAGGGGTAAGCAAAATAAGTAAAATTCCTCTCCCACCCTCTTGGGCATTAACTAGTCCTGGTGGTCACTCTGGCTCTGAAGACGTTACAACCTATACACCTTTCGTTTGAGAAGAGCTCCAGCCCAGCCCGGAACAGGTTCAGCTCCTGGTTGAAGGAGTTCAGTAAATCAGGATAACTCTGACAAATACTGGGGTCAGGTATCAGGAGGAGATGAAAAGAAAAGTTCCAGGGTTTTAGGAACACTTGTGTTTTTCCTCATTTGTCCTTTATTGCACCTGTCCTGGAAGTGTTAGATAAGAGTGGATTAGCCTGTGTCAGATCTGGAAGTGTTTGATGGGAACAGTGCAGAGTGAGCTTTACTCTGTATCTAACCCTGGGAGTCTTTGATGGGGCAGTGTAGATGGATCTTTACTCTGTATCTAAATCCGTGCTGTATCTGTCCTGGGAGTGTTTGATGGGGACGGTGTAGAGGGATTTTTACTCTGTATCTAACCCTGTGCTGTACCTGCCCTGGGAGTGTTTGATGGGGACGGGGTAGAGGGAGATTTACTCTGTGTCTAACCCCGTGCTGTACCTGTCCTGGGAGTGTTTGATGGGGACGGTGTAGAGGGAGCTTTACTCTGTATCTAACCCCATGCTGTACCTGCCCTGGGAGTGTTTGATGGGGACAGTGTAGAGGGAGCTTTACTCTGTATCTAACCGCGTACTGTACCTGTCCTGGGAGTGTTTGATGGGGACAGTGTAGAGGGAGCTTTACTCTGTATCTAACCCTGTGCTGTACCTGCCCTGGGAGTGTTTGATGGGGACAGTGTAGAGGGAGCTTTACTCTGTATCTAACCCCGTACTGTACCTGTCCTGGGGGTGTTTGATGGGGACAGTGTAGAGGAAGCTTTACTCTGTATCTATCCCTGTGCTGTACCTGCCCTGGGAGTGTTTGATGACAACAGTGTAGAGAGAGTTTCAGAGATGAAGAGACACACTCAGCAAGGAACAGGACTCATAGAGGGATGACGGTTGCAAAATTGGAGTCATGAAACTCATGGCCTGTGACCTGCAGCCACTCTGTCTGGGGCTGCTCCACCTTGGAAACAGCCCTTACGTCTAATATCTGACTTGTGACCTTGTGACAGTGTCGCACTTGATTATAAAAAGTGGAAATTTGACCTGCTCCCGGCTTTAACATTCTTCACTTTGATGAAGAATTCGATATGAAATTCCTCTCTGACCGAAGGTGACACTGAGGATTGTTTTGAGGTGCGGGAAGACTCCTAATCCAATCCATTCACCGTTCAGTGCAAAGTCTGCTCATCATCTCATACTGAGAAATACTAATGAGTTTTGTGCTGCAGACTTAATCTTGTAGCCACTGTAGCGATTACATTTTTAATGCATCCATTTCATCTTGAGATGTGGCATCAATTTCAGCACCAGGGCGAACAGTGTTTGTATTGGTAGTTTATTATTAATAAAAACTGGGTCCCATTTCCAAGTCTAGACCCAACAAGAGATATCAAATTTGGGTACAATTAGCACAGGTTTGTTTGTTCTCAGCCCGTGTTACATTGCCTTGCCCACTTGCCAGATGGTAATTAAATCTCTAAAGCTCCCCGAGATGCAGACGCTGTATTCTTCTTGATGTACATGGCCCTGTCACTGGCACAGGTTAATGCTTGACTTTAGCCCCGTACTTTGTCAAATCGAGGCTGGGATTTCGGGGAAAAAGATGCCACAGAGCTGAGTGCAGGTGAACATGGTGCACTTGGAAATGCTAATTTTAAATCTGATTGATTACCATCTGTTCTTTGCTCTTAAAAGGTTTCAGGGGCCATTTGCTGACCAACTATCAGGAAAGATTGGACAGGATGGGAGTCTCTTCCCAAGGAACCAATGACCCAATCAAGTGTTAGCCATGGTGTAGTTATTCGCTCTCTCGCCTTTGAGTTAGTAGGCAATGGATATTCAAAATCATGAGCCCATACTGAGGACTGATACTACACTGCAGTACTGACAGAGTGCTGCACTATCAGTGGTGCTGCCTTTCTGAAGAGATTTTAAACCGAGGCTGCGGCTGCCTTCTCAGATGGACTTAAAAGATCCTCTGACATGATTTCAAAGGAGAGCAAGGTGAGTTATCCCATTTGACCCGGACCAATAATTAGCCTGCAGCCATTGTCACTAAAGAGCAGGTTATAGGGCCAAAATCTCATTGCTGTTTGTGGGAGCTTGTATTACAAAAATTGGCTGCCACATTTCCTACATTACAACAATGAAAACATACAAACGGTACTTAATTGGTTATGAAGTGCTTTGTAGCATCCTGGAGTTAAAGCTCGACATAAGTTTATTCTTTCCCAATGAGCTTATTTAGATTTCTTTCTTTGTTTAAGATTATGAAGAGGTTCGTTAGAGTAGATGCAAAAATGATGCTTGTGGGACAATCCAAAACTAAGGGCCATAAATGTTAGACAGCCACTAATTAATCCAATTAAAAATTCAAGAGAACTTCCTTTAGCCTAGAGAAAGGCGACAATGTGGAACTTATTAACACAAGATGTGCTTGAAGCGAATAACATTGAGGGACATCCTGAGATTGTGAATGTCGCTATATAAACACGAGTTTTCCTTTTCTCTTTTTCAGGAGCTCTCAATGCAAAGGCTCAGGGCCAGGCTGTGAGATCTACATTCTAAAGGGTCCGCATGCATCCCCAACTACATTAGCCTTTCATGAATTCTGCCTTTGGCAGACACAGAGAAAAATCTTTCAACGCTACCAAAAGAGATTTGGGAAAAAAAAACAGGGAAGAAAATAATAATAGATTGTAACTACATTATTGACTTTTGCAAGTCTCTTTCTAGCCATAAACGCATGTTCGGAAGAAGTTGTGGGTGAAGGGAAAGACAGGGGTGTTGAAGATTCCAGGAAGCTGGGCAAAGTTGTCATGATAGCCTGTGCAAGATGGTTAATGCTTGTGGGATGTGCAGCATAAATCAAAACAGTCCAGGAGATTTTTTATTTATTTATCCATTCGTGGGATGTGGGCATTGCTGGCCAAACCGGCCTTCACTGTCCATCCCTAATTGCTGTCGAGAAGGTGGTGGTGAGCTGCCTTCTTGAACCGCTGCAATGTTTGATGGGCACAGTGTAGAGGGAGCTTTACTCTATATCCAACCCCTGCTGTACCTGCCCAGGGAGCGTTTGATGGGGACAGTGTAATCACATCCTTCCTATGGTGTGACGACTAGGACTGCACAAGGTACTCCAGCTGTGCCCTAACTAGCATTTTATACAGCTCCAACATAAACTCCCTGCTCGTATATTCTATACTTCGGCTAATAAAGGTAAGTATCCCATATGCCTTCTTAACGACCTTATCTACTTGTGCTGCTGCCTTCAGAGATTTATGGACATGTACACCAAGGTCCCTCTGACCCTCTGTACTTCCTAGGGTCCTACCTTTCATTGTGTATTCCCTTGCCGTGTTTGTCCTCCCAAAATGCACCACCTCACACTTCTCAGGATTAAATTCCATTTGCAATTGATCTGCCCATTATACCAGCCCATCTATATTGTTCTGTAATCTAAGGCTTTCCTCCTCACTATTCACAATACCACCAATTTTCATGCCATCTGCGAGCTTACTGATCATACCTCCTATGTTCAAGCCTAAATCATTAATGTACACTACATACAATAAGGGTCCCAGCACCAATCCCTGCGGTACACCATTTGAACAGGCTTCCAAATGCAAAAACAACCTTTGACCATCACCCTCTGCCTCCTGCCACTAAGCCAAGTTTGGATCCAATTTGCTAAATTGCCCTGGATCCCATGGGCTCTTACCTTCTTGACCATTCTCCCATGTGGGACCTTGTCAAAAGTCTTCCTGAAGTCCATGTAGACTACATCAACTGTATTACCCTCATCTTCAAAACTAGTCAGCTCCTCGAAAAATTCAATCAAATTTGTTAGATATAATCTCCCCCTAACAAAGCCATGTTGACTATCCCTGATTAATCCCTACCTCTCCAAAGTGGAGATTAATCCTGTCCCTCAGAATTTTTTTCCAATAGCTTCCCTACCACTGATTTTAGACTCACTGGCCTGTAATTATCTGGTTTATCCCTACTACCCTTCTTGAATAATGGTCCCATTATTTGTTTATGTTAGTGTTTGATGGGGACAATGTAGAGGGAGCTTTACTCTGTACCTAACCCCGTGCTATACCTGTCCTGGAAGTGTTTGATGGGAATAGTGTAGAGGGAGCTTTACTCTGTATCTAACCCCATGCTGTACCTGTCCTGGGAGTGTTTGATCGGGATAGTGTGGAGGAAGCTTTTCTCTGTATCTAAACCCGTGCTGTACCTGTCCTGGGAGTGTTTGATGGGAACAGTGTAGAGGGAATTTTACTCTGTATCTAACCCCGTGCTGTACCTGTCCTGGGAGTGCTTGATGGGGACTGTGTAGAGGAAGGTTTAATCTATATCTAACTCTGTGCTGTACCTGTCCTGAGACAAATGCTGCTTTCAGCAGAAGACAGCACCCTTGAGAGTTAAGGAGAAGGAAATTTTTAACAGGATTTGATTTTGCTTTATTTTTGAACTAGGTGGGGTTTTGACCTGAGAGTGTTTCACACTGACTACAGCAATCTCTCAGTGTGATCATCACAAAAGCAAAACTGCCAGAAGCTTACAGTAAAATTTTTATACAGAGTGCTGGGGAGAGTGAAAAGGACTTGGAGGCAGCTTAGCATAGTGGCAATATTTATTGGATAATTCATACAACAACAACAATTTGCATTTATATAACCCCTTCAATGTAGTAAAACAACACAAGATGCTTTGCTGGATTGGTGTGAAAGAATACTTGACATTGAGCCACATAAGGATGTACTAGGACAGGTGAACAAAAGTGAGGAGGTAAGGAGCATCTTAAAGAGGAGGGAAAGGTTGAGTGGTTTAGGAAGGGAATTCCAGAGCCCAGGTAGCTGAAGGCACATCCACGAAGGGAGGAGAGATGAAGCCCATGGATGCTCAAGAGGCCAGAATTAGATGAGCAAAGAGATAGAAACATGAAGATATAGAAAATTTGTGGCACAGGAGGCCATTTGACCCATCGCGTCTGTGCTGGCTGAAAAATAGCTGTCCAACTCATCCCACTTTCCACCTCAAGGTCCATAGCCCTGTAGGTTATGACACTTCAAGTTCATATCCAAGTATGTTTTAAATGTGATGAGGATTTCTGCCTCTACTATCACTTCAGGCAGTGAGTTCCAGACTGTCAGCACTTTCTGGGTGACAAGAAGTTTTCCTCAACTCGCCTCTAATCCTTCTACCAATTATTTAAAATCTATATCCCCTGGGTTATTGGCCTCTCTGCTAACAGAAACTGGTCCCACCTATCTGGAGGCGATGGTATAATGGTATTGTTACTGGTCTAGTAATCCAGATGCTCAGGGTAATGCTCTGGGGACCTGGGTTTGAATCCCACCATGGCAAATGGTGAAATTTGAATTTGATTAAAAAAAAAATCTGTAATTGAAAGCCTCATGACGACCATTGTCATAAAAACCCACCTGGTTCACTAATGTCCTTTAGGGGAGGAAAGCTGTCACCCTTACCTGGTCTGGCCTACATGTGACTCCAAACCCACAGCAATGTTGATTGACTCTTAAAAGCCCTCTGAAATGGCCAAGCAAGCTACTCAGTTGTAACAAACTGCTACAAAGACACAAAAGAGAAATGAAACTGGACGGACCACCCGGCATCGACCTAGGCACCAGAAACGACAACGGCAATTGCAGCCCTGTCGACCCTGCAAAGTCCTCCCTACTAATATCTGGGGGCTAGTGCCAAAATTGGGAGAGTTGTCTCACAACTAGTCAAGCAACAGCCTGACATAGTCATCCTCACAGAATCACAGCTTACAGATAATGTCCCAAACTCCACCATCACCATCCCTGGGTATGTTCTGTCCCACCAGCAGGACAAACCCAACAGAGATGGTGGCACAGTGGTATACAATCAGGAGGGAGTTGCCCTGGGAGTTCTGAACATCGACTCTGGATCCCATGAAGTCTCATGGCATCAGGCCAAACATGGGCAAGGAAACCTCCTGCTGATTACCATGTACCCCCTCCCTCTGCTGATGAATCAGTGCTCCTCCATGTTGAACATCACTTGGAGGAAGCACTGAGGGTGGCAAAGGTGCGGAATGCTTCCTGGGTGGGGGACTTCAATGTCCATCACCAAGAGTGGCTCGGTAGCATCACTACTGACTGAGCTGGCTGAGTCCTAAATGACATAGCTGTTAGACTGGGTCTGCAGCAGGTGGTGAGGGAAAAACAGACTTGTCCTCACCAACCTTCCTGCTGCAGATGCAGTTGTCCATGACAGTATCAGTAGGAGTGACCACCGCATAGTCATTGTGGAGACGAATTCCTGCCTTCACATTGAGGATACCCTCCATCATGTATGGCACCACCACCGTGCTAAATGGGATAGATTTTGAACAGATCTAGCAGTTCAAGACTGGGCATCCATGCAGCAGAATTGTGTTCGAACACAACCTCTTGGCCTGGCATATCCACCATTACCATCAAGCCAGGGGATCAAACCTGGTTCAATCAGACATGCCAGGAGCAGCAGCAGGCATACCTAAAAATGAGGTGCCAATCTGGCAAAGCTACAACACAGGACTACTTGCATGCCAAACAGCATAAGCAGCAAGTGATAGACAGAGTGAAGCGATCCCACAAGCAATGGATTGGATCTAAGCTCTGGAGTCCTGCCACATCCATTCATGAATGGTGGTGGACAATTAAACATCTCACTGGAGGAGTTGGCTCCACAAATATCCCCATCCTCAATGATGGGGGAGCCCAGCATAACAGTGCAAAAGATATGGCTGAAGCATTCGCAACAATCTTCAGCCAGAAGTGCCAAGTGGATGATCCATCTCCCCAGCATCACAGATGCTAGTCTTCAGTGAATTCAATTCACTCCACGTGATACCAAGAAACAGCTGAAGGAACTGGATACTGCAAAGGCTATGGGCCCTGACAACATTCCGACAATAGTACTGAAGACTTGTGCTCCAGAACTTGCTGTGCCCCTAGCCAAGCTGTTCCAGTACAGCTACAACACTGGCATCTACCCGGCTATGTGGAAAATTGCCCAGGTATGTCCTATACACAAAAAGCAGGACAAATCCAACCCGGCCAATTCCTGCCCCATCAGTCTACTCTCGATCATCAATAAAGTAATGGAAGGGGTCATCAACAGTGCTATCAAGCAGCATTTGCTTAGTAATAACCTGCTCACTGATGCCCAGTTTGGGTTCTCCAGGGCCACTCAGCTCCTGACCTCCTTGGCTCAAACATGGACAAAAGAGCTGAACTGCAGAGGTGAGGTGACAGTGACTGCCCTGACGTCAAGGCCTCATTTGACCGAGTGTGGCATCAAGGAGCCCCAGCAAAAGTGAAGTCAATGGGAATCAGGAGGAAAACTCCGCTAGTTGGAGTCATACCTAGCACAAAGGAAGATGGTTGTGGTTT
>NC_054483.1:106856917-106864417 GCF_017639515.1 Carcharodon carcharias
AACACACACACACACACACACACACACACTATTCCCATTGTGCCTCTCCAATACACACACACACACACACACTATTCCCATAGCGCCTCTCCAACACACACACATACACACACACACTATTCCCATAGTGCCTCTCCAATACACACACACACACACACGCAAACACTATTCCCATAGTGCCTCTCCAATACACACACACACACACAAACTATTCCCATACTGCCTCTCCAATACACAAACGCACACACACACACACTATTCCCATAGCGCCTCTCCAATACACACACGCACACACACACACTATTCCCATAGCGCCTCTCCAATACACACACATACACACACACACACACACACTATTCCCATAGTGCCTCTCCAATATACACACACACACACACACACACACACTATTCACATAGTGCCTCTCCAATAAACACACACTCACAAACACACACACACTATTCCCATAGTGCCTCTCCAATACACACATACACACACACACACACGCTATTGCCTTAGCGCCTCTACAACACACACACACACACAAACTATTCCCATAGTGCCTCTCCAATACACACACATACACACACACAATTCCCCTAGTGCCTCTCCAACACACACACACATACACACTATTCCCATAGTGCCTCTCCAATAAACAAAGACACACACATACTATTCCCATAGTGCCTCTCCAATACACACACACACACACACACACACACTATTCCCATAGTGCCTCTCCAACACACACACATACACACATACACTATTCCCATAGTGGCTCCCCAACAAAGACACATACACACACACACTATTCCCATTGTGCCTCTCCAATGCACACACACACACACACTATTCCAATAGCGCCTCTCCACAACACACACACACACACACACACACTATTCCCATAGTGCCTCTCCAACACACACACACACACAGTATGCCCATAGTGCCTCTCCAATACACACACACACACCCACTATTCCCATAGTGCCTCTCCAATACACACACTCACACAGACACACTATTCCCATAGTGCCTCTCCAATGCACACACACACACACACACACACACACTATTCCCATAGCGCCTCTCCAATATACACACACATACACTATTCCCATAGTGCTTCTCCAATACACACACACAAACTATGCCCATAGTGCCTCTCCAATACACACACACACACACTCACACACTATTCCCATTGTGCCTCTCCAATACACACTCACACACGCACACTATTCCCATAGCGCCTCTCAAATACTCACACACACACACACACACACACACACACACACACACACACTATTCCCATAGCGCCTCTCCAATACACATACTCACACACACACAATATTCCCTTAGTGCCTCTCCAATACACAAACACAGACATACACACACACACTATTCCCATTGCGCCTCTTCAACACACACGCACATACACACTATTCCCATAGTGCCACTCCAATACACACACAGGCACACACATACACTATTCCCAGAGTGCCTCTCCAACACACACACTATTCCCAAAGCGCCTCTCCAACACACACACACACACACTCTTCCCATAGTGCCTCTCCAATACACGCACACACACTATTCCCATAGTGCCTCTCCAATACACACACACACACACACACACACTATTCCCATAGTGCCTCTCCAATACACACACACACACACACACACACACACACACACACACTATTCAAATAGTGCCTCTCCAATAAACACACACAGACACACACACACACACTATTCCCATAGTGCCTCTCCAGTACACACACACACACACACACACACACACACACACACGCTATTCCCATAGCGCCTCGCCAACACACACACCCAAAAACTATTCCCATAGTGCCTCTCCAATACACACACATACACACACACTATTCCCATAGTGCCTCTCCAACACACAAACACACACACACTATTCCCATTGCGCCTCTCCAACACACACACACACTATTCCCATAGTGCCTCTCCAATACACACACACACACACATACACACATACACACACACACTATTCCCATATTGCCACTCCAATACACACACACGCACACACACACACTATTCCCAGAGTGCCTCTCCAACACAGACACACACACACACACACTATTCCCATAGTGCCTCTCCAATACACACACATACACACACACAATATTCCCATAGTGGCTCCCCAACAAAGACACACACACACACACACACTATTCCCATTGTGCCTCTCCAATACACACACACACACACACTATTCCAATAGCGCCTCTCCACAACACACACACACACACACACACACACACACACACACTATTCCCATAGTGCCTCTCCAATACACACACGCACACACACACACTATTCCCATAGTGCCTCTCCAATACACACACATATACACACACACACTATTCCCATTGTGCCTCTCCAACACACACACACACACAGTATGCCCATAGTGCCTCTCCAATACACACACACACACCCACTATTCCCATAGTGCCTCTCCAATACACACACTCACACACACACACTATTCCCATAGTGCCTCTCCAATTCACACACACACACACACACACACACACTATTCCCATAGCGCCTCTCCAACATACACATACACACACTATTCCCATAGTGCTTCTCCAATACACACACACAAACTATGCCCATAGTGCCTCTCCGATACACACACACACACACGCACACACACTATTCCCATTGTGCCTCTCCAATACACACTCACACACACACACTATTCCCATAGAGCCTCTCAAATACTCACACACACACACACACACAGACACACACACACTATTCCCATAGCGCCTCTCCAATACACATACTCACACACACACACACCCACAATATTCCCTTAGTGCCTCTCCAATACACAAACACAGACACACACACACACACTATTCCCATTGCACCTCTCCAACACACACACACATACACACTATTCCCATAGTGCCACTCCAATACACACACAGGCACACACATACACTATTCCCAGAGTGCCTCTCCAACACACACACACACACACACATATACAGACACACTATTCCCTAAGCGCCTCTCCAACACACACACACACACACACACTCTTCCCATAGTGCCTCTCCAATACACACACACACACTATTCCCATAGTGCCTCTCCAATACACACACACACATACACACACTATTCCCATAGTGCCTCTCCAGTACACACACACACACACACACACACACACACACACACACACACACACACTATTCCCATAGAGCCTCTCCAAAGCACACACACACACACACACTATTCCCATAATGCCTCTCCAATACACACACACACACACTATTCCCACAGCGCCTTTCCAATACACACACACACACACTATTCCCATAGTGCCTCTCCAATACACACACACACTATTCCCATAGTGCCTCTCCAATACACACACACAAACAGACTCTATTCCCATAGTGCCTCTCTGATACACACACAAACACACACATACAATTCCCATAGTGCCTCTCCAATACACATATACACACTATTCCCATAGTGCCTCTCCAATACACACACGCACACACACACACACTATTCCCATAGTGCCTCTCCAATACACACACAAACACGCACAATATTCCCATAGCGCCTCTCTAATACAAACACAAACACACACTATTCCCATAGTTCCTCTCCAATACACACACACACACACACACACACACACTATTCCCATAGCGCCTCTCCAATACACACACACGCACACACACACACGCACTATTCCCATTGTGCCTCTCCAATACACACTCACACACACACACTATTCCCATAGCGCCTCTGAAATACCCACACACACACACACACACACGCACACAGACACACTATTCCCATAGCGCCTCTCCAATACACATACTCACACACACACACACACAATATTCCCTTAGTGCCTCTCCAATACACAAACACAGACACACACACACACACTATTCCCATAGTGCCTCTCCAACACACAAACACACACACACTATTCCCATTGCGCCTCTCCAACACACACACACACACACTATTCCCATAGTGCCTCTCCAATACACACACACACACACACACACACATACACACACACACTATTCCCATATTGCCACTCCAATACACACACACGCACACACACACACTATTCCCAGAGTGCCTCTCCAACACACACACACACACACACACATACACACACACACTATTCCCATAGTGGCTCCCCAACAAAGACACACACACACACACACACACACTATTCCCATTGTGCCTATCCAATACACACACACACACACACAATCTATTCCCATAGCGCCTCTCCAATACACACACACACACACTATTCCCATAGTGCCTCTCCAATACACACACAAACACGCACAATATTCCCATAGCGCCTCTCTAATACAAACACAAACACACACTATTCCCATAGTTCCTCTCCAATACACACACACACACACACACACACACACTATTCCCATAGCGCCTCTCCAATACACACACACACACACACACACAGACTATTCCCATAGCACCTCTCCAATACACACACACACACACACAATCTATTCCCATAGTGCCTCTCAAATACACACACACACACACACACAATATTCCCATAGTGCCTCTCCAATACACACACACACACACACACACACACACAATCTATTCCCATAGTGCCTCTCCAATACAAACACACACACCCACTTTTCCCATAGTACCTCTCCAATACACAAACACACACACACACCCACTATTCCCATAGAGCCTCTCCAATACACACACACACACAAACACACACACTATTCCCATAGCACCTCTCCAATAGACACACACACACACACACTATTCCCATATTGCCTCGCCAACACACACACACACATATATACACACACTATTCCCAAAGCGCCTCTCCAGCACACACACACACACACTATTCCCATAGTGCCTCTCCAGTACACACATACACACACACACACGCTATTCCCATAGCGCCTCGCCAACACACACACCCACAAACTATTCCCATAGTGCCTCTCCAACACACACACACACACACACACACACTATTCCCATAGTGCCTCTCCAATGCACACACACACATTCACACACTATTCCCATAGTGCCTCTCCAATACACACACACACACACACACACTATTCCCATAGTGCCTCTCCAATACACACACATACACACACACACTATTCCCATAGTGGCTCTCCAACTAACACACACACACACACACACACACTATTCCCATTGTGCCTCTCCAATACACACACACACACACACTATTCCAATAGCGCCTCTCCACAACACACACACACTCACACACAGACTCACACACACACTCACACACACACACAAACACACACACACTATTCCCATAGTGCGTCTCCAATACACACACACACACACACGCAAACACTATTCCCATAGTGCCTCTCCAATACACACACCCGCACACACAAACTATTCCCATACTGCCTCTCCAATACACAAACACACACACACACACACGCTATCCCCATAGTGCCTCTCCAATACACACACACACACACTCACAAACACACTATTCCCATAGTGCCTCACCAATACACACACACACACACACACACTATTCGCATAGCGCCTCTCCAATACACACACACACACACACACACTATTCCCATAGTGCCTCTCCAATACACACACACACACACACACACACACTATTCACATAGTGCCTCTCCAATAAACACACACTCACAAACACACACACACTATTCCCATAGTGCCTCTCCAATACACACACATACACACACACAATTCCTATAGTGCCTCTCCAATACACACACACACACACACATACACACTATTCCCATAGTACCTCTCCAATAAACACAGACACACACATACTATTCCCATAGTGCCTCTCCAATACACACACACACACACACACACACACACACTATTCCCATAGTGCCTCTCCAATACACACACATACACACACACACTATTCCCATAGTGGTTCCCCAACAAAGACACACACACACACACACACTATTCCCATTGTGCCTCTCCAATACCCACACACACACACTCTATTCCAATAGCATCTCTCCACAACACACACACACACACACACACACACACACACACACACACTATTCCCATAGTGCCTCTCCAATACACACACGCACACACACACACACTATTCCCATAGTGCCTCTCCAATACACACACATATACACACACACACTATTCCCATTGTGCCTCTCCAACACACACACACACAGTATGCCCATAGTGCCTCTCCAATACACACACACACACCCACTATTCCCATAGTGCCTCTCCAATACACACACTCACACACACACACTATTCCCATAGTGCCTCTCCAATGCACACACACACACACAGACACACACACACACACTATTCCCATAGCGCCTCTCCAATATGCACACACACACACTATTCCCATAGTGCTTCTCCAATACACACACACAATCTATGCCCATAGTGCCTCTCCAATACACACACACACACACACACACTATTCCCATTGTGCCTCTCCAATACACACTCACACACACACACTATTCCCATAGCGCCTCTCAAATACTCTCACACATACACACACACACACACACACTATTCCCATAGCGCCTCTCCAATACACATACTCACACACACACACACACAATATTCCCTTAGTGCCTCTCCAATACACAAACACAGACACATACACACTATTCCCATAGTGCCTCTCCAATACACACACACACATACACACACTATTCCCATAGTGCCTCTCCAATACACACACACACACACACGCACACACACACACTATTCCCATAGTGCCTCTCCAATACACACACATACACACACACACTATTCCCATAGTGGCTCTCCAACTAACACACACACACACACACACACACACACTATTCCCATTGTGCCTCTCCAATACACACACACACACACACACTATTCCAATAGCGCCTCTCCACAACACACACACACACACACACACTATTCCCATAGTGCCTCTCCAATACACACACACACACACACGCAAACACTATTCCCATAGTGCCTCTCCAATACACACACACACACACACAAACTGTTCCCATACTGCCTCTCCAATACACAAACACACACACACACACACTATCCCCATAGTGCCTCTCCAATACACACACATACTCACAAACACACTATTCCCATAGCGCCTCACCAATACACACGCACACACACACACACACACACACTATTCCCATAGTGCCTCTCCAATATACACACACACACACACACACACACACTATTCACATAGTGCCTCTCCAATAAACACACACTCACAAACACACACACACTATTCCCATAGTGCCTCTCCAATACACACATACACACACACACACACGCTATTGCCTTAGCGCCTCTACAACACACACACACACACAAACTATTCCCATAGTGCCTCTC
>NC_054483.1:106889417-106891917 GCF_017639515.1 Carcharodon carcharias
ATAGTGCCTCTCCACAACACACACAAACACACACTATTCCCGTAGTGCCTCTCCAATACACACACACACACACACACACACACTATTCCCATAGTGCCTCTCCAATACACACACACACACACTCACACACACAATATTTCCATAGTGCCTCTCCCATACACACACACACACACAAACACTATTCCCATAGTGCCTCACCAATACACACACACACACACTATTCCCATAGCGCCTCTCCAATACACACACACACACACACACACGAATCCCATAGTGCCTCTCCAATACACACACAAACACACACAATATTCCCATAGTGCCTCTCCAATACACACACACAAACTATTCCCATAGTGCCTCTCCAATACACACAAACAAACACACAGACAATAATCTCATAGTGCCTCTCCACAACACACACACACACACACTATTCCCGTAGTGCCTCTCCAATACACACACACACACACACACACTATTCCCATAGTGCCTCTCCAATACACACACACACACACTCACACACACAATATTCCCATAGTGCCTCTCCCATACACACACACACACACAAACACTATTCCCATAGTGCCTCACCAATACACACACACACACACTATTCCCATAGCGCCTCTCCAATACACACACACACACACACACACGAATCCCATAGTGCCTCTCCAATACACACACAAACACACACAATATTCCCATAGCGCCTCTCCAATACACACACAAACACACACTATTCCCATAGTTCCTCTCCAATACGCACACACACACACACACACTATTCCCATAGTGCCTCTCCCATACATACACACACACACACTATTCCCATAGCGCCTCTCCAATACACACACACACACACACACACACAGACTATTCCCATAGCGCCTCTCCAATACACACACACACACACAATCTATTCCCATAGTGCCTCTCAAATAAACACACACACACACACAATATTCCCATAGCGCCTCTCCAATACACACACACACACCCACTTTTCCCATAGTACCTCTCCAATACACACACACACACCCACTTTTCCCATAGAGCCTCTCCAATACACACACACACACACACACACACACACACACTATTACCATAGCGCCTCTCCAATACACACACACACACACACACACACACACACTATTACCATAGCGCCTCTCCAATACACACACACACACCCACACACACTATTCCCATAGTGCCTCTCCAATACACACACACACACACTATTCCCATAGCGCCTCTCCTATCTACACACACACACACTATTCCCATAGTGCCTCTCCAATACACACACACAAACTATTCCCATAGTGCCTCTCCAATACACACACACACACACACACACACACTATTCCCATAGCGCCTCTCCTATCTACACACACACACACTATTCCCATAGTGCCTCTCCAATACACACACACAAACTATTCCCATAGTGCCTCTCCAATACACACACACACACACACACACACACTATTCCCATAGCGCCTCTCCTATCTACACACACACACACTATTCCCATAGTGCCTCTCCAATACACACACACAAACTATTCCCGTAGTGCCTCTCCAATACACACACACACACACACACACAAGCACTATTCCCATAGTGCCTCTCCAATACACACACACACACACGCAAACACTATTCCCATAGTGCCTCTCCAATACACAAACACACACAAACACACACACACTATCCCCATAGTGCCTCACCAATACACACACACACACACACACTATTCCCATAGCGCCTCTCCGATACACACACACACACGCACACATTATTCCCATAGTGCCTCTCCAATACACACACAAACACACACTATTCCCATAGTGCCTCTCTGATACACACACACACACACACACGCTATTCCCATAGTGCCTCTCCAATACATACACACACACACACAGATACAATTCCCATAGTGCCTCTCCAATACACATATACACACTATTCCCATAATGCCTCTCCAATACACACACACACACACACACACTTCCCATAGTGCCTCTCCAAAGCACACACACACACACACACAAACACTATCCCCATAGCGCCTCTCCAATACACACACACACACTATTCCCATAGCGCCTCTCCTTTATACACACACACACACTATTCCCATAGCGCCTCTCCAATACACACACACACGCACACACACCCAGACAATAATCCCATAGTGCCTCTCCAATACACACACACACACACACAAACACTATTCCCATAGTGCCTCTCCAATACACACACACACACACACTATTCCCGTAGTGCCACTCCAATACACAAACACACACACACACATATTCCCATAGTGCCTCTCCAATACACACACACACACTCACACACACACTATTCCCATAGTGCCTCTCCCATACACATGCACACACACACACACTATTCCCATAGTGCCTCACCAATACACACAAACACACACACACTCTTCCCATAGCGCCTCTCCAATACACACACACACACA
>NC_054483.1:106896917-106901917 GCF_017639515.1 Carcharodon carcharias
CACACTATTCCCATAGCGCCTCTCCAATATCCACACACACACACACTATTCCCATAGTGCCTCTCCAATACACACACACAAACTATTCCCATAGTGCCTCTCCAATACACACACACACACACACACACCCAGACAATATTCCCATAGTGCCTCTCCAATACACACACACAAACACTATTCCCATAGTGCCTCTCCAATACACACATACACACGCAAACACTCTTCCCATAGTGCCACTCCAATACAAACACACACACACACACTATTCCCATAGTGCCTCTCCAAAACACAAACAAACACACACACACACACACTATCCACATAGTGCCTCTCCAATACACACACACACACACTCACACACACACTATTCCCATAGTGCCTCTCCAATACACACACACACACTATCCCCATAGTGCCTCACCAGTATACACACACACACACACTATTCCCATAGCGCCTCTCCAATACACACACACACACACACAGACACACACACTATTCCCATAGTGCCTCTCCAATACACACACAAACACACACTATTCCCATAGTGCCTCTCCGATACACACACACACACACGCTATTCCCATAGTGCCTCTCCAATACATACACACACACACACACTATTCCCATAGCGCCTCTCCAATACACACACACACACCCACTATTCCCATAGTGCCTCTCCAATACACACACACACACACACACACACACTATTCCCATAATGCCTCTCTAATACACACACACACACACACTATTGCCATAGCGCCTTTCCAATACACACACACGCACACTACCCATAGTGCCTCTCCAATACACACACACACACTATTCCCGTAGAGCCTCTCCAATACACACACACAAACAGACTCTATTCCCATAGTGCCTCTCCGATACACACACAAACACACACATACAATTCCCATAGAGCCTCTCCAATACACATATACACACTATTCCCATAGTGCCTCTCCAATATACAAACACACACACACACTATTCCCATAGCGCCTCTCCAATACACCCACACACACACACACACACACACACACACACACACACTATTCCCATAGCGCCTCTCGAATACACACACACACACTCACTATTCCCATAGTGCCTCTCCAATACCCACACACAGACACACACACACACTATTCCCATAGCGCCTCTTGAATACACACACACACACCCACTATTCCCATAGTGCCTCTCCAATACACACGCACACACACACACACACACACTATTCCCATAGTGCCTCTCCAATGCACACACACACACACACACTCACACACACACTATTCCCATAGTGCCTCTCCAATACACACACACACACACTATTCCCATAGTGCCTCTCCAATACACACACATATACACACACACACTATTCCCATTGTGCCACTCCAATACACACACACGCACACACACACACTATTCCCAGAGTGCCTCTCCAGCACACACACACACACACACACACACATATACACACACACACTACTCCGAAAGGGCCTCTCCAACACACACACACACACACTATTCCCATAGTGCCTCTCCAATACACACACACACACATTCTATTCCAATTATGCCTCTCCAATACACACACACACACACACACACACACTATTCACATAGTGCCTCTCCAATACACACATACGCACACACACACACACACACGCTATTCCCTTAGCGCCTCTACAACACACACACGCACAAACTATTCCCATAGTGCCTCTCCAATAAACACACATACACACACACAATTCCGATAGTGCCTCTCCAACACACACACACACACACATACACACTATTCCCATAGTGCCTCTCCAATACACACACACACACACACACACATTATTCCCATAGTGCCTCTCCAATACACACACATACACACACACACTATTCCCATAGTGCCTCTCCAATAAACACAGACACACACATACTATTCCCATAGTGCCTCTCCAATACACACACATACACACACACAATTCCCATAGTGCCTCTCCAACACACACACACACACATACACACTATTCCCATAGTGCCTCTCCAATAAACACAGACACACACATACTATTCCCATAGTGCCTCTCCAATACACACACACACACACACTATTCCCATAGTGCCTCTCCAATACACACACACACACACACAATTCCCATAGTGACTCCCCAATACACACTCACACACACACACACTATTCCCATAGCGCCTCACCAATACACACACACACACATACACACAAAGTATTCCCATGGTCCCTCTCCAATACACACACACACACGCACACTATTCCCATAGCGCCTCTCCAATACACACACACACACATGCACTATTCCCATAGTGCCTCTCCAATACACACACACACACACACACACATTATTCCCATAGTGCCTCTCCAATACACACACACAAACACTATTCCCATAGTGCCTCTCCAATACACACATACACACGCAAACACTCTTCCCATAGTGCCACTCCAATACAAACACACACACACACACTATTCCCATAGTGCCTCTCCAAAACACAAACAAACACACACACACACACACTATCCACATAGTGCCTCTCCAATACACACACACACACACTCACACACACACTATTCCCATAGTGCCTCTCCAATACACACACACACACTATCCCCATAGTGCCTCACCAGTATACACACACACACACACTATTCCCATAGCGCCTCTCCAATACACACACACACACACACAGACACACACACTATTCCCATAGTGCCTCTCCAATACACACACAAACACACACTATTCCCATAGTGCCTCTCCGATACACACACACACACACGCTATTCCCATAGTGCCTCTCCAATACATACACACACACACACACTATTCCCATAGCGCCTCTCCAATACACACACACACACCCACTATTCCCATAGTGCCTCTCCAATACACACACACACACACACACACACACACTATTCCCATAATGCCTCTCTAATACACACACACACACACACTATTGCCATAGCGCCTTTCCAATACACACACACGCACACTACCCATAGTGCCTCTCCAATACACACACACACACTATTCCCGTAGAGCCTCTCCAATACACACACACAAACAGACTCTATTCCCATAGTGCCTCTCCGATACACACACAAACACACACATACAATTCCCATAGAGCCTCTCCAATACACATATACACACTATTCCCATAGTGCCTCTCCAATATACAAACACACACACACACTATTCCCATAGCGCCTCTCCAATACCCACACACACACACACACACACACACACACACACACTATTCCCATAGCGCCTCTCGAATACACACACACACACTCACTATTCCCATAGTGCCTCTCCAATACCCACACACAGACACACACACACACTATTCCCATAGCGCCTCTTGAATACACACACACACACCCACTATTCCCATAGTGCCTCTCCAATACACACACACACACACACACACACACACTATTCCCATAGTGCCTCTCCAATACACACACACACACACACTCACACACACACTATTCCCATAGTGCCTCTCCAATACACACACACACACACTATTCCCATAGTGCCTCTCCAATACACACACATATACACACACACACTATTCCCATTGTGCCACTCCAATACACACACACGCACACACACACACTATTCCCAGAGTGCCTCTCCAGCACACACACACACACACACACACACACACATATACACACACACACTACTCCGAAAGGGCCTCTCCAACACACACACACACACACTATTCCCATAGTGCCTCTCCAATACACACACACACACATTCTATTCCAATTATGCCTCTCCAATACACACACACACACACACACACACACTATTCACATAGTGCCTCTCCAATACACACATACGCACACACACACACACACACGCTATTCCCTTAGCGCCTCTACAACACACACACGCACAAACTATTCCCATAGTGCCTCTCCAATAAACACACATACACACACACAATTCCGATAGTGCCTCTCCAACACACACACACACATACACACTATTCCCATAGTGCCTCTCCAATACACACACACACACACACACACACACATTATTCCCATAGTGCCTCTCCAATACACACACATACACACACACACTATTCCCATAGTGCCTCTCCAATAAACACAGACACACACATACTATTCCCATAGTGCCTCTCCAATACACACACATACACACACACAATTCCCATAGTGCCTCTCCAACACACACCACACACATACACACTATTCCCATAGTGCCTCTCCAATAAACACAGACACACACATACTATTCCCATAGTGCCTCTCCAATACACACACACACACACACTATTCCCATAGTGCCTCTCCAATACACACACACACACACACAATTCCCATAGTGACTCCCCAATACACACTCACACACACACACACTATTCCCATAGCGCCTCACCAATACACACACACACACATACACACAAAGTATTCCCATGGTCCCTCTCCAATACACACACACACACGCACACTATTCCCATAGCGCCTCTCCAATACACACAGACACACATGCACTATTCCCATAGTGCCTCTCCAATACACACACACACACACACACAATATTCCCATAGTTCCTCTCCAATACACACAAACAAACACTATTCCCATAGTGCCTCTCCAATACACACATACACACGCAAACACTCTTCCCATAGTGCCACTCCAATACAAACACACACACACACACTATTCCCATATTGCCTCTCCAAAACACAAACAAACACACACACACACACACTATCCACATAGTGCCTCTCCAATACACACACACACACACTCACACACACACTATTCCCATAGTGCCTCTCCAATACACACAAACACACTATTCCCATAGTGCCTCACCAGTACACACACACACACACACTATTCCCATAGCGCCTCTCCAATACACACACACACACACACAGACACACACACTATTCCCATAGTGCCTCTC
>NC_054483.1:106906917-106909417 GCF_017639515.1 Carcharodon carcharias
TCAAATACACACACACACACACACAATATTCCCATAGCGCCTCTCCAATACACACACACAAACCCACGTTTCCCATAGTCCCTCTCCAATACAAAAACACACACACAAACACACTATTCCCATAGAGCCTCTCCAATACACACACACACACACACACACACACACTATTCCCATAGTGCCTCCCCAATACACACACACACACACTCACACACACACACACTATTCCCATAGCGCCTCTCCAATACACACACACACACCCACTATTCCCATAGTGCCTCTCCAATACACACACACACACGCACACACACTATTCCCATAGTGCCTCTCCAATACACACACACATACACACGCACACACACTATTCCCATAGTGCCTCTCCAATGCACACACACACACACACACACACACACACTATTCCCATAGTGCCTCCTCAATACACACACAAAAACTATTCCCATAGTGCCTCTCCAATACACACACACACACACACACACACACAAACACTATTCCCATAGTGCCTCTCCAATACACACACACACACACACACTATTCCCATACTGCCTCTCCAATACACAAACACACACACACACACACTATCCCCATAGTGCCTCTCCAATACACACACACATACACACACACGCAAACACTATTCGCATAGTGCCTCTCCAATACACACACACACACACACACACTATTCCCATACTGCCTCTCCAATACACAAACACACACACACACTCACACTCTTCCCATAGAGCCTCTCCAATACACACACACACACACACACACACACTATTCCCGTCGCGCCTCACCAATACACACACAAACACACACACACAGACACACTATTCCCATAGCGCCTCTCCAATACACACACACACACCCACTATTCCCATAGTGCCTCTCCAATACACACACACACACGCACACACACTATTCCCATAGTGCCTCTCCAATACACACACACACACACACACACACTATTCCCATAGTGCCTCTCCAATACACACACACACGCACACACTATTCCCATAGTGCCTCTCCAATGCACACACACACACACACACACACACACACTATTCCCATAATGCCTCTCCAATACACACACACACACACACACACGCACACAATATTCCCATAATGCCTCTCCAATACACACACACACACACTATTCCCATAGTGCCTCTCCAATACACACACACAAACTATTCCCATAGTGCCTCTCCAATACACACACACACACACACACACACACCCAGACAATATTCCCATAGTGCCTCTCCAATACACACACACACACGCAAACAGTATTCCCATAGTGCCACTCCAAAACAAACACACACACACACACACTATTCCCATAATGCCTCTCCAAAACACAAACAAACACACAGACACACACACTATCCCCATAGTGCCTCTCCAATACACACACACACACACTCACACACACACTATTCCCATAGTGCCTCTCCAATACACACACACACACTATTCCCATAGTGCCTCACCAGTACACACACACACACACTATTCCCATAGCGCCTCTCCAAACCACACACACACACACAGACACACACACTATTCCCATAGTGCCTCTCCAATACACACACAAACACACACTATTCCCATAGTGCCTCTCCGATACACACACACACACACGCTATTCCCATAGTGCCTCTCCAATACATGCACACACACACACACTATTCCCATAGCGCCTCTCCAATACACACACACACCCACTATTCCCATAGTGCCTCTCCAATACACACACACACACACACACACACACTATTCCCATAATGCCTCTCCAATACACACACACACACACATTATTGCCATAGCGCCTTTCCAATACACACACACGCACACTATCCATAGTGCCTCTCCAATACACACACACACACTATTCCCATAGTGCCTCTCCAGTACACACACACACAAACAGACTCTATTCCCATAGCGCCTCTCCGATACACACACAAACACACACATACAATTCCCATAGTGCCTCTCCAATACACACACACACACACACACACACACATTCTATTCCAATTATGCCTCTCCAATACACACACACACACACACACACACTATTCACATAGTGCCTCTCCAATACACACATACACACACACACACACACACACGCTATTCCCTTAGCGCCTCTACAACACACACACCCACAAACTATTCCCATAGTGCCTCTCCAATACACACACACACACACACACACTATTCCCATAGTGCCTCTCCAATAAACACACATAAACACACACAATTCCCATAGTGCCTCTCCAACACACACACACACACACATACACACTATTCCCATAGTGCCTCTCCAATAAACACAGACACACACACACTATTCCCATAGTGCCTCTCCAATACACACACACACACACACACACATTATTCCCATAGTGCCTCTCCAATACACACACATACACACACACACTATTCCCATAGTGCCTCTCCAATAAACACAGACACACAC
>NC_054483.1:106911917-106914417 GCF_017639515.1 Carcharodon carcharias
CTATTCCCATAGCGCCTCTCCAATATACACACACACACACTATTCCCATAGTGCCTCTCCATTACACACACACAAACTATTCCCATAGTGCCTCTCCAATACACACACACACAAACACACACACACACAGACACACACACACACACACACAGACACTATCCCCATAGTGCCTCTCCAATACACACACACACACACACACGCAAACACTATTCCCATAGAGCCTCTCCAATACACACACACACACACACACACACTATTCCCATAGTGCCTCTCCAATACACAAACACACAAACACACACACACTATTCACATAGTGCCTCTCCAATACACACACACACACAATCACATACACAGTATACCATAGTGCCTCTCCAATACACACACACACTCTATTCCCATAGTGCCTCACCAATACACACACACACACACACACACACACTATTCCCATAGCGCCTCTCCAATACACACACACACACACACGCACACACTATTCCCATAGTGCCTCTCCAATACACACACAAACACACACTATTCCCATAGTGCCTCTCCGATACACACACACACACACACGCTATTCCCATAGAGCCTCTCCAATACACACACACACACACACAAAAACTATTCCCATAGAGCCTCTCCAAAGCACACACACACACACACTGTTCCCATAATGCCTCTCCAATACAAACACAAACACACTGTTCCCACAGCGCCTCTCCTTTATACACACACACACACTATTCCCATAGTGCCTCTCCAATACACACACACAAACTATTCACATAGTGCCTCTCCAATACACACACACACGCACACACACGCAGACAATAATCCCATAGTGCCTCTCCAATACACACACACACACACACAAACACTATTCCCATAGTGCCTCTCCCATACACACACACAGACACACTATTCCCGCAGTGCCACTGCAATACACACACACACACACACTATTCCCATAGTGCCTCTCCAATACACACACACACACTCACACACACACTATTCCCATAGTGCCTCTCCAATACACACACAAACACACACTATTCCCATAGTGCCTCACCAATACACACACAAACACACACAATATTCCCATAGCGCCTCTCCAATACACACACACACACACACTATTCCCATAGTGCCTCTCCAATACACACACAAACACACACAATATTCCCATAGCGCCTCTCCAATACACACACGCACACACACTATTCCCATAGTTCCTCTCCAATACACACACACACACACACACACACACACACTATTCCCATAGTGCCTCTCCAATACATACACACACACACACTATTCCCATAGCGCCTCTCCAGAACACACACACACACACACAGGCAAACACTATTCCCATAGTGCCTCTACAATACACATACACACAAAAACTATTCCCATAGCTCCTCTCCAATACACACACACACACACACAATATTCCCATAGCGCCTCTCCAATACACACACACAAACCCACGTTTCCCATAGTCCCTCTCCAATACAAAAACACACACACACACACAATATTCCCATAGCGCCTCTCCAATACACACACACAAACCCACGTTTCCCATAGTCCCTCTCCAACAGACACACACACACACAAACACACTGTTCCCATAGAGCCTCTCCAATACACACACACACACACACACACTATTCCCATAGTGCCTCCCCAATACACACAGACACACACACACACACACACACACTATTCCCATAGTGCCTCTCCAATACACACACACACACCCACTATTCCCATAGTGCCTCTCCAATACACACACACACACGCACACACACTATTCCCATAGTGCCTCTCCAATACACACACACACACACACACACACACACTATTCCCATAGTGCCTCTCCAATGCACACACACACACACACACACACACACACTATTCCCATAGTGCCTCCTCAATACACACACAAAAACTATTCCCATAGTGCCTCTCCAGTACACACACACACACATACACACACACACACTATTCCCATAGTGCCTCTCCAATACACACACACACACACACTATTCCCATACTGCCTCTCCAATACACACACACACACACACACACACTATTCCCATAGTGCCTCTCCAATACACACACACATACACACACACGCAAACACTATTCGCATAGTGCCTCTCCAATACACACACACACACACACACTATTCCCATACTGCCTCTCCAATACACAAACACACACACACACTCACACTCTTCCCATAGAGCCTCTCCAATACACACACACACACACACACACACACTATTCCCGTCGCGCCTCACCAATACACACACAAACACACACACACAGACACACTATTCCCATAGCGCCTCTCCAATACACACACACACACCCACTATTCCCATAGTGCCTCTCCAATACACACACACACACACACACACACTATTCCCATAGTGCCTCTCCAATACACACACACACACACACACACACACACTATTCCCATAGTGCCTCTCCAATA
>NC_054483.1:106919417-106924417 GCF_017639515.1 Carcharodon carcharias
GTGCCTCTCCAATACACACACACAAACTATTCCCATAGTGCCTCTCCAATACACACACACACACACACACACACACATACCCTATTCCCATAGTGCCTCTCCAATACACACACACACACACACTATTCCCATACTGCCTCTCCAATACACAAACACACACACACACACACTATCCCCATAGTGCCTCTCCAATACACACACACATACACACACACGCAAACACTATTCGCATAGTGCCTCTCCAATACACACACACACACACACACTATTCCCATACTGCCTCTCCAATACACAAACACACACACACACTCACACTCTTCCCATAGAGCCTCTCCAATACACACACACACACACACACACACACACTATTCCCGTCGCGCCTCACCAATACACACACAAACACACACACACAGACACACTATTCCCATAGCGCCTCTCCAATACACACACACACACCCACTATTCCCATAGTGCCTCTCCAATACACACACACACACGCACACACACTATTCCCATAGTGCCTCTCCAATACACACACACACACACACACACACACACACTATTCCCATAGTGCCTCTCCAATACACACACACACACACACACTATTCCCATAGTGCCTCTCCAATACACACACACACACACACACACACACACTATTCCCATAATGCCTCTCCAATACACACACACACACACACACACGCACACAATATTCCCATAGGGCCTCTCCAATACACACACACACACACTATTCCCATAGTGCCTCTCCAATACACACACACAAACTATTCCCATAGTGCCTCTCCAATACACACACACACACACACACACACACCCAGACAATATTCCCATAGTGCCTCTCCAATACACACAAACAAACACTATTCCCATAGTGCCTCTCCAATACACACACACACACGCAAACAGTATTCCCATAGTGCCACTCCAAAACAAACACACACACACACACACTATTCCCATAATGCCTCTCCAAAACACAAACAAACACACAGACACACACACTATCCCCATAGTGCCTCTCCAATACACACACACACACACTCACACACACACTATTCCCATAGTGCCTCTCCAATACACACACACACACTATTCCCATAGTGCCTCACCAGTACACCCACACACACACTATTCCCATAGCGCCTCTCCAAACCACACACACACACACAGACACACACACTATTCCCATAGTGCCTCTCCAATACACACACAAACACACACTATTCCCATAGTGCCTCTCCGATACACACACACACACACGCTATTCCCATAGTGCCTCTCCAATACATGCACACACACACACACTATTCCCATAGCGCCTCTCCAATACACACACACACACCCACTATTCCCATAGTGCCTCTCCAATACACACACACACACACACACACACACTATTCCCATAATGCCTCTCCAATACACACACACACACACATTATTGCCATAGCGCCTTTCCAATACACACACACGCACACTATCCATAGTGCCTCTCCAATACACACACACACACTATTCCCATAGTGCCTCTCCAGTACACACACACACAAACAGACTCTATTCCCATAGTGCCTCTCCGATACACACACAAACACACACATACAATTCCCATAGTGCCTCTCCAATACACACACACACACACACACACACATTCTATTCCAATTATGCCTCTCCAATACACACACACACACACACACACACTATTCACATAGTGCCTCTCCAATACACACATACACACACACACACACACACGCTATTCCCTTAGCGCCTCTACAACACACACACCCACAAACTATTCCCATAGTGCCTCTCCAATACACACACACACACACACACACACACTATTCCCATAGTGCCTCTCCAATAAACACACATAAACACACACAATTCCCATAGTGCCTCTCCAACACACACACACACACACATACACACTATTCCCATAGTGCCTCTCCAATAAACACAGACACACACACACTATTCCCATAGTGCCTCTCCAATACACACACACACACACACACACATACTATTCCCATAGTGCCACTCCAATACACACACATACAGACACAAACTATTCCCATAGTGCCTCTCTAGTACACACAAACACACACATTCTTCCCATAGTGCCTCTCCAATACACACACATACACACACACAATTCCCATAGTGCCTCTCCAACACACACACACACACATACACACTATTCCCATAGTGCCTCTCCAATAAACACAGACACACACATACTATTCCCATAGTGCCTCTCCAATACACACATACACACACACTATTCCCATAGTGCCTCTCCAATACACACACACACACTCACACACACACAATTCCCATAGTGACTCCCCAATACACACACACACACACACACACTATTCCCATAGCGCCTCACCAATACACACACACACACATACACACAAAGTATTCCCATGGTCCCTCTCCAATACACACACACACATGCACACTATTCCCATAGCGCCTCTCCAATACACACACACACACATGCACTATTCCCATAGTGCCTCTCCAATACACACACACACACACACACACACAATATTCCCATAGTTCCTCTCCAATAGACACACACACACACTCTATTCCCATAGTGCCTCTCCAATACACATACACACACACACACACACACTATTCCCTTAGCGCCTCACCAAAACACACACACACACACACCCACTATTCCCATAATGCATCTCCAATACACACACACTCACACACACACTATTCCCATAGTGCCTCTCCAAAGCAAAAACACACACACACACACACACACTATTCCCATAATGACTCTCCAATACACAGACACACACTATTCCCATAGCGCCTCTCCTTTATACACACACACACACTATTCCCATAGTGCCTCTCCAATACACACACACAAACTATTCCCATAGTGCCTCTCCAATACACACAAACACACACACAGACAATAATCCCATAGTGCCTCTCCACTACACACACACACACACACACTATTCCCGTAGTGCCTCTCCAATACACACACACACACATACACACACTATTCCCATAGTGCCTCTCCAATACACACACACACACACACTCACACACACACTATTCCCATAGTGACTCTCCCATACACACACACACACACAAACACTATTCCCATAGTGCCTCACCAATACACACACACACACACACACTATTCCCATAGCGCCTCTCCAATACACACACACACACACACACACACACGAATCCCATAGTGCCTCTCCAATACACACACAAACACACACTATTCCCATAGTTCCTCTCCAATACACACACACACACACACACACACTATTCCCATAGCGCCTCTCCAATACACACAGACACACACACACACACACACACAACATTCCCATAGCGCCTCTCCAATACACACACACACACACACAATCTATTCCCATAGTGCCTCAAAAATAAACACACACACACATACACTATTCCCATAGAGCCTCTCAAATACACACACACACACACACACACTATTCCCATAGCGCCTCTCCAATACACACACACACACACACACACTATTCCCATAGCGCCTCTCCAATACACACACACACACCCACTATTCCCATAGAACCTCTCCAATACACACACACACACACACACACACACACTATTCTCATAGAGCCTCTCCAATGCACACACACACACACACACACACACACACACTATTCCCATAGCGCCTCTCCAATATACACACACACACACTATTCCCATAGTGCCTCTCCATTACACACACACAAACTATTCCCATAGTGCCTCTCCAATACACACACACACACACACACACACACACACACACACACAGACAATAATCCCATAGTGCCTCTCCAATACACAGACACACACACTCACAAACACTATTCCCATAGTGCCTCTCCAATACACACACACACACACACACTATTCCCATAGTGCCTCTCCAATACACAAACACACACAAACACACACACACTATCCCCATCGTGCCTCTCCAATACACACACGCACACAATCACATACACAGTATACCATAGTGCCTCTCCAATACACACACACACTCTATTCCCATAGTGCCTCACCAATACACACACACACACACACACACTATTCCCATAGCGCCTCTCCAATACACACACACACACACACGCACACACTATTCCCATAGTGCCTCTCCAATACACACACAAACACACACTATTCCCATAGTGCCTCTCCGATACACACACACACACACACACGCTATTCCCATAGAGCCTCTCCAATACACACACACACACACACAAAAACTATTCCCATAGAGCCTCTCCAAAGCACACACACACACACACTGTTCCCATAATGCCTCTCCAATACAAACACACACACACTGTTCCCACAGCGCCTTTCCAATACACACACACACACACACTACCCATAGTGCCACTCCAATACATACAAACACACTAGTCCCAAAGTGCCTCTCCAATACACACACACAAACAGACTCTATTCCCATAGTGCCTCTCCGATAAACACACAAACACACACATACAATTCCCATAGTGCCTCTCCAATACACATATACACACTATTCCCATAATGCCTCTCCAATACACACACACACACTATTCCCATAGTGCCTCTCCAATACACACACACTCACACACACACACACTTCCCATAGTGCCTCTCCAAAGCACACACACACACACACACACACACACTATTCCCATAATGCCTCTCCAATACACACACACACACTATTCCCATAGCGCCTCTCCTTTATACACACACACACACTATTCCCATAGTGCCTCTCCAATACACACACACAAACTATTCCCATAGTGCCACTCCAATACACACACACACGCACACACACACAGACAATAATCCCATAGTGCCTCTCCAATACACACACACACACACACACAAACACTATTCCCATAGTGCCTCTCCATTACACACACATACACACACACACTATTCCCATA
>NC_054483.1:106936917-106949417 GCF_017639515.1 Carcharodon carcharias
ACACACACACACTATTCCCATAGCGCCTCTCCAATACACACACACACACCCACTATTCCCATAGTGCCTCTCCAATACACACACACACACACACACACACTATTCCCATAATGCCTCTCCAATACACACACACACACACATTATTGCCATAGCGCCTTTCCAATACACACACACGCACTCTACCCATAGTGCCTCTCCAATACACACACACACACTATTCCCATAGTGCCTCTCCAGTACACACACACAAACAGACTCTATTCCCATAGTGCCTCTCCGATACACACACAAACACACACATACAATTCCCATAGAGCCTCTCCAATACACATATACACACTATTCCCATAGTGCCTCTCCAATATACACACACACACACACACTATTCCCATAGCGCCTCTCCAATACCCACACACACACACACACACACACACACACACACTATTCCCATAGCGCCTCTCGAATACACACACACACACCCACTATTCCCATAGTGCCTCTCCAATACCCACACACAGACACACACACACACTATTCCCATAGCGCCTCTCGAATACACACACACACACCCACTATTCCCATAGAGCCTCTCCAATACACACACACACACACACACACACACTATTCCCATAGTGCCTCTCCAAAGCACACACACACACACACACTATTCCCATAATGCCTCTCCAATACACACACACACTATTCCCATAGCGCCTCTGCAATACCCACACACACACACACACACACACACACACTATTCCCTTAGCGCTTCTCGAATACACACACACACACCCACTATTCCCATAGTGCCTCTCCAATACACACACACACACACACACGCACTATTCCCATAGTGCCTCTCCAATGCACACACACACACACACACACACACACTATTCCCATAGTGCCTCTCCAATATACACACACACACTATTCCCATAGTGCCTCTCCAATACACACACACAAACTATTCCCATAGTGCATTTTCAATACACACACACACACACACACACACACACCCAGACAATATTTCCATAGTACCTCTCCAATACACACACACAAACACTATTCCCATAGTGCCTCTCCAATACACACACACACACACACGCAAACACTATTCCCATAGTGCCTCTCCAATACACACACACACACACGCAAACACTATTCCCATAGTGCCTCTCCAATACACACACACACACACACTATTCCCATAGTGCCTCTCCAATACACAAACACACACAAACACACTCACACTATCCCCATCGTGCCTCTCCAATACACACACGCACACAATCACATACACAGTATACCATAGTGCCTCTCCAATACACACACACACTCTATTCCCATAGTGCCTCACCAATACACACACACACACACACACACTATTCCCATAGCGCCTCTCCAATACACACACACACACACACACGCACACACTATTCCCATAGTGCCTCTCCAATACACACACAAACACACACTATTCCCATAGTGCCTCTCCGATACACACACACACACACACACGCTATTCCCATAGAGCCTCTCCAATACACACACACACACACACAAAAACTATTCCCATAGAGCCTCTCCAAAGCACACACACACACACACTGTTCCCATAATGCCTCTCCAATACAAACACACACACACTGTTCCCACAGCGCCTTTCCAATACACACACACACACACACTACCCATAGTGCCACTCCAATACATACAAACACATTAGTCCCAAAGTGCCTCTCCAATACACACACACAAACAGACTCTATTCCCATAGTGCCTCTCCGATAAACACACAAACACACACATACAATTCCCATAGTGCCTCTCCAATACACATATACACACTATTCCCATAATGCCTCTCCAAAACACAAACAAACACACACACACTATCCCCATAGTGCCTCTCCAATACACACACACACACACTCACACACACACTATTCCCATAGTGCCTCTCCAATACACACGCACACACTATTCCCATAGTGCCTCACCAGTACACACACACACACACACTATTCCCATAGCGCCTCTCCAATACACACACACACACACAGACACACACACTATTCCCATAGTGCCTCTCCAATACACACACAAACACACACTATTCCCATAGTGCCTCTCTGATACACACACACACACACGCTATTCCCATAGTGCCTCTCCAATACATACACACACACACACACACACTATTCCCATAGCGCCTCTCCAATACACACACACACACACCCACTATTCCCATAGTGCCTCTCCAATACACACACACACACACACACACACACTATTCCCATAATGCCTCTCCAATACACACACACACACACACTATTCCCATAGCGTCTCTCCAATACACACACACACACACACTACCCATAGTGCCTCTCCAATACACACACACACACTATTCCCATAGTGCCTCTCCAATACACACACACAAACAGACTCTATTCCCATAGTGCCTCTCCGATACACACACAAACACACACATACAATTCCCATAGTGCCTCTCCAATACACATATACACACTATTCCCATAGTGCCTCTCCAATACACACACACACAGACACACACGCACTATTCCCATAGCGCCTCTCCAATACCCACACACACACACACACACACACACTATTCCCATAGTGCCTCTCCAATACACACACTCACACACACACACACACACACAATATTCCCTTAGTGCCTCTCCAATACACAAACACAGACACACACGCACACACTATTCCCATAGTGCCTCTCCAACACACAAACACACACACACTATTCCCATAGTGCCTCTCCAATACACACAGATACACACACACTATTCCCATAGTGCCTCTCCAACAGACACACACACACACATACACACATACACTATTCCCATTGCGCCTCTCCAACACATACACACATAGACACTATTCCCAGAGTGCCTCTCCAACACACACACACACACACACACACACACACACACACACACACACACACACACACACATATATACACACACTATTCCCAAAGCGCCTCTCCAACACACACACACACACACACTTTTCCCATAGAGCCTCTCCAATACACACAAACACACTATTCCCATAGGGCCTCTCCAATACAAACACACACACACACACACACTATTCCCATAGTGCCTCTCGAATACACACACACACACACACTATTCACATAGTGCCTCTCCAATAAACACACACAGACACACACACACACGCTATTCCCATAGCACCTGTCCAACACACACACCCACAAACTATTCCCATAGTGCCTCTCCAGTACACACATACACACACACTATTCCCATAGTGCCTCTCCAACACACACACACACACATACACACTATTCCCATAGTGCCTCTCCAATACGCAGACATACATACACACACTATTCCCATAGTGCCTCTCCAATACACACAGACACACACACACTATTCCCATAGTGCCTCTCCAATACACACAGACACACACACACTATTCCCATTGTGCCTCTCCAACACACACACACACTATTCCCATTGTGCCTCTCCAACAGACACACAGAGTATGCCCATAGTGCCTCTCCAATACACACACACACACACACACTACCCAATGTGCCTCTCCAAAACACACACACACACTTTTCCCATTGTACCTCTCCAATACACACACTCACACACACACACGCACACACTATTCCCTTAGTGCCTCTCCAATACACACACACACACACACACACACACTATTCCCATAATGCCTCTCCAATACACACACAAACACTATTCCCATAGCGCCTCTCCAATATACACACACACACTATTCCCATAGTGCCTCTCCAATACACACACACAAACTATTCCCATAGTGCATTTCCAATACACACACACACACACACACACACACACACACACACACACACACCCAGACAATATTTCCATAGTACCTCTCCAATACACACACACAAACACTATTCCCATATTGCCTCTCCAATACACACACACACACACACGCAAACACTATTCCCATAGTGCCTCTCCAATACAAACAGACACACACACACTATTCCCATAATGCCTCTCCAATACACACACACACACACTCACACACACACTATTCCCATAGTGCCTCTCCAATACACACGCACACACTATTCCCATAGTGCCTCACCAGTACACACACACACACACACACTATTCCCATAATGCCTCTCCAATACACACACACACACACTCACACACACACTATTCCCATAGTGCCTCTCCAATACACACGCACACACTATTCCCATAGTGCCTCACCAGTACACACACACACACACTATTCCCATCGTGCCTCTCCAATACACACACACACACCCACTATTCCCATAGTGCCTCTCCAATACACACACACACACACACACACACACTATTCCCATAGCGCCTCTCCAATACACACACACACACACAGACACACACACTATTCCCATAGTGCCTCTCCAATACACACACAAACACACACTATTCCCATAGTGCCTCTCTGATACACACACACACACACGCTATTCCCATAGTGCCTCTCCAATACATACACACACACACACACACTATTCCCATAGCGCCTCTCCAATACACACACACACACACCCACTATTCCCATAGTGCCTCTCCAATACACACACACACACACACACACACACACTATTCCCATAATGCCTCTCCAATACACACACACACACACACTATTCCCATAGCGCCTTTCCAATACACACACACACACACACTACCCATAGTGCCTCTCCAATACACACACACACACTATTCCCATAGTGCCTCTCCAATACACACACACAAACAGACTCTATTCCCATAGTGCCTCTCCGATACACACACAAACACACACATACAATTCCCATAGTGCCTCTCCAATACACATATACACACTATTCCCATAGTGCCTCTCCAATACACACACACACAGACACACACGCACTATTCCCATAGCGCCTCTCCAATACCCACACACACACACACACACACACACTATTCCCATAGTGCCTCTCCAATACACACACTCACACACACACACACACACACAATATTCCCTTAGTGCCTCTCCAATACACAAACACAGACACACACGCACACACTATTCCCATAGTGCCTCTCCAACACAAAAACACACACACACTATTCCCATAGTGCCTCTCCAATACACACAGATACACACACACTATTCCCATAGTGCCTCTCCAACACACACACACACACACATACACACATACACTATTCCCATTGCGCCTCTCCAACACATACACACATAGACACTATTCCCAGAGTGCCTCTCCAACACACACACACACACACACACACACACACACACACACACACACACACATATATACACACACTATTCCCAAAGCGCCTCTCCAACACACACACACACACACACTTTTCCCATAGAGCCTCTCCAATACACACAAACACACTATTCCCATAGGGCCTCTCCAATACAAACACACACACACACACACTATTCCCATAGTGCCTCTCGAATACACACACACACACACTATTCACATAGTGCCTCTCCAATAAACACACACAGACACACACACACACGCTATTCCCATAGCACCTGTCCAACACACACACCCACAAACTATTCCCATAGTGCCTCTCCAGTACACACATACACACACACTATTCCCATAGTGCCTCTCCAACACACACACACACACATACACACTATTCCCATAGTGCCTCTCCAATACGCAGACATACATACACACACTATTCCCATAGTGCCTCTCCAATACACACAGACACACACACACTATTCCCATAGTGCCTCTCCAATACACACAGACACACACACACTATTCCCATTGTGCCTCTCCAACACACACACACACTATTCCCATTGTGCCTCTCCAACAGACACACAGAGTATGCCCATAGTGCCTCTCCAATACACACACACACACACACACACACTACCCAATGTGCCTCTCCAAAACACACACACACACTTTTCCCATTGTACCTCTCCAATACACACACTCACACACACACACGCACACACTATTCCCTTAGTGCCTCTCCAATACACACACACACACACACACACACACACACACACTATTCCCATAATGCCTCTCCAATACACACACAAACACTATTCCCATAGCGCCTCTCCAATATACACACACACAATTCCCATAGTGCCTCTCCAATACACACACACAAACTATTCCCATAGTGCATTTCCAATACACACACACACACACACACACACACACACACACCCAGACAATATTTCCATAGTACCTCTCCAATACACACACACAAACACTATTCCCATATTGCCTCTCCAATACACACACACACACACACACGCAAACACTATTCCCATAGTGCCTCTCCAATACAAACAGACACACACACACTATTCCCATAATGCCTCTCCAATACACACACACACACACTCACACACACACTATTCCCATAGTGCCTCTCCAATACACACGCACACACTATTCCCATAGTGCCTCACCAGTACACACACACACACACACACTATTCCCATAGCGCCTCTCCAATACACACACACACACACAGACACACACACTATTCCCATAGTGCCTCTCCAATACACACACAAATACACACTATTCCCATAGTGCCTCTCCGATACACACACACACACACGCTATTCCCATAGTGCCTCTCCAATACATACACACACACACACACACTATTCCCATAGCGCCTCTCCAATACACACACACACACCCACTATTCCCATAGTGCCTCTCCAATACACACACACACACACACACACACACTATTCCCATAGCGCCTCTCCAATACACACACACACACCCACTATTCCCATAATGCCTCTCCAATACACACACACACACACACACTATTCCCATAGTGCCTCTCCAATACACACACACACACACACACACACACTATTCCCATAGCGCCTTTCCAATACACACACACACCCACTACCCATAGTGCCTCTCCAATACACACACATACACTATTCCCATAGTGCCTCTCCAATACACACACACAAACAGACTCTATTCCCATAGTGCCTCTCCGATACACACACAAACACACACATACAATTCCCATAGTGCCTCTCCAATACACATATACACACTATTCCCATAGTGCCTCTCCAATACACACACACACACACGCACTATTCCCATAGCGCCTCTCCAATACCCACACACACACACACACACACACACTATTCCCATAGCGCCTCTCCAATACACACACACACACACACACACACACACAATATTCCCTTAGTTCCTCTCCAATACACAAACACAGACACAGACACACACACTATTCCCATAGTGCCTCTCCAACACACAAACACACACACACTATTCCCATAGTGCCTCTCCAATACACACAGATACACACACACTATTCCCATAGTGCCTCTCCAACACACACACGCACACACATACACACACACACTATTCCCATTGCGCCTCTCCAACACATACACACATAGACACTATTCCCATAGTGCCACTCCAATACACACACAGGCACACACACACACTTTTCCCAGAGTGCCTCTCCAACACACACACACACACACACACACACACACACACACACACATATATACACACACTATTCCCAAAGCGCCTCTCCAACACACACACGCACACACACACACACTCTTCCCATAGAGCCTCTCCAATACACACAAACACACTATTCCCATAGGGCCTCTCCAATACAAACACACACACACACACACTATTCCCATAGTGCCTCTCCAATACACACACACATACACACACACACTATTCACATAGTGCCTTTCCAATAAACACACACAGACACACACACACACGCTATTCCCATAGCACCTGTCCAGCACACGCACCCACAAACTATTCCTATAGTGCCTCTCCAATACACACATATACACACACTATTCCCATAGTGCCTCTCCAACACACACACACACACATACACACTATTCCCATAGTGCCTCTCCAATACACAGACACACATACACACACTATTCCCATAGTGCCTCTCCAATACACACAGACACACACACACTATTCCCATAGTGCCTCTCCAATACACACACACACACACACACTATTCCCATATTGCCTCTCCAATACACACGCATACACACACACACTATTCCCATAGTGCCTCTCCAACAAACACACACACACACACACACTATTCCCATAGCGCCTCTCCACAACACACACAGACACACACTCACACACACACACACACACTATTCCTATAGTGCCTCTCCAATACACACACACATACACACACACACTATTCCCATTGTCCTTCTCCAACACACACACACAGTATGCCCATAGTGCCTCTCCAATACACAAACACACACACACACACTACCCAATGTGCCTCTCCAAAACACACACACACACTATTCCCATAGTACCTCTCCAATACACACACTCACACACACACACACACACTATTCCCTTAGTGCCTCTCCAATACACAAACACACACACACACAAACTATTCCCATAGTGCCTCTCCAACACACACACACACACACACATATACACACACACAATATTCCGAAAGCGCCTCTCCAACACACACACACACAGACACTATTCCCATAGCGCCTCTCCAATACACACACACACACACTATTCCAATAGTGCCTCTCCAATACACACACACACACACACACACACACACTATTCACATAGTGCCTCTCCAATAAACACACACACACAAACACACACACACTATTCCCACAGCGCCTCTCCAATATACACATACACACACACACACACACGTTATTCCCTTTGCGCCTCTACAACACACACACCGACAAACTATTCCCATAGTGCCTCTCCAAAGCACACACATACACACACACAATTCCCATAGTGCCTCTCCAATACACACACACACACACACACACTAATCCCATAGTGCCTCTCCAATATAGACACATACATACACACACTATTCCCATAGTGGCTCTCCAACAAACACACACACACACTGTTCCCATAGTGCCTCTCCAATACACACACACACACACACTATTCCAATAGCGCCTCTCCACAACACACACACACACACATACTATTCCCATAGCGCCTCTCCACAACACACACACACACACTCACACTTTTCCCATAGTGCCTCTCCAATACACACACACACACACACACACACACACACACATACACACACACACTATTCCTATAGTGCCTCTCCAATACACACACACATACACACACACACTATTCCCATTGTTCCTCTCCAACACACACACACACAGTATGCCCATAGTGCCTCTCCAATACACACACACACACACACACAAACACACACACACACTATTCCCATAGTGCCAATCCAATACACACACACACACACACACACACATAAACACACTATTCCCATCGTGCCTCTCCAATACACACACACACACACACACACACACACTATTCCCATAGTGCCTCTCCAATACACACACACACACACAGACTATTCCTATAGTGCCTCTCCAATACACACACACACACACACACACAATTCCCATAGTGCCTCTCCAATACACACACACACACACACACACACACACAGTATTCGCATAGTGCCTCTCCAATACACACACACACACACACTATTCCAATAGTGCCTCTCCAATACACACACACGCACACACACTATTCCCATAGTGCCTCTCCAATACACACACACACACACATTATTCCCATAGTGCCTCTCCAATACCCACACACACACACACACAGACATACTATTCCCATAGCGCCTCTCCAATACACACACACACAGACACACACACACTATTCCCATAGTGCCTCTCCAATACACACACACACACACACACACACACACACACTATTCCCATGGTGACTCTCTAACACACACACACACTATTCCCATAGTGTCTCTCCAATACACACAGATACACACACACTCTTCCCATAGTGCCTCTCCAACACACACAGGCACACACATACATACACACACACACTATTCCCATAGCGCCTCTCCAACACACACAAACACACACACACACTATTCCCATAGCGCCTCTCCAACACACACAAACACACACACACTATTCCCATAGTGCCTCTCCAATACACACACACGCACACACACACACACTATTCCCATAGTGCCTCTGCAACACACACACACACACCCACACATATACACACAGACACTATTCCCAAAGCGCCTCTCCAACACACACACACACACACACACACTATTCCCATAGTGCCTCGCCAATACACACACACATACACACACTATTCACATAGTGACTCTCCAAAACACACAGACACACACACATTATTCCCATAGTGCCTCTCCAATACACACACACACTCACACACACACTATTCCCATAGTGCCTCTCCAATACACACACATACACACACACACTATTCCCATAGTGTCTCTGCAACAAACACACACACACACACACACACACACACTATTCCCATAGGGCCTCTCCAATAAACACAGACACACACATACTATTCCCATAGTGCCTCTCCAATACACACACACACACACACTATTCCCATTGTGCCTCTCCAATACACACACATACACACACACAATTCCCCTAGTGCCTCTCCAACACACACACACATACACACTATTCCCATAGTGCCTCTCCAATAAACAAAGACACACACATACTATTCCCATAGTGCCTCTCCAATACACACACACACACACACACTATTCCCATAGTGCCTCTCCAATACACACACACACACACACACACACACCATTGCCATAGTTCCTCTCCAACACACACACACATACACACACACACTATTCCCATTGTGCCTCTCCAACACACACACACATTATGCCCATAGTGCCTCTCCAATACACACACACATACACACACACTATTCCCATAGCGCCTCTCCAATACAAACACACAAACACACTATTCCCATAGCGCCTTTCCAATACACACACACACACACTACCCATAGTGCCTCTCCAAAACACACACACACACACTATTCCCATAGTACCTCTCCAATACAAAAACACACACACGCACACACACACTATTCCCATAGTGCCTCTCCAACACACAAACACACACACACTATTCCCATAGTGCCTCTCCAATACACAAAGATACACACACACTATTCCCATAGTGCCTCTCCAAAACACAAACACACAAACACATACACACACTATTCCCATTGCACTCTCCAACACACACACACACACACACACTATTCCCATAGTGCCACTCCAATACACACACACGCACACACACACACATTATTCCCAGAGTGCCTCTCCAACACACACACACTATTCCGAAAGCGCCTCTCCAACACACACACACACACACACACACACTATTCCCATAATGCCTCTCCAATACACACACACACACACACACTATTCCCATAGTGCCTCTCCAATACACACACACACACTATTCCCATAGTGCCTCTCCAATACACACACACACACACACTATTCCCATAGTGCCTCTCCAATACACACACACACACACACTCACACACACACACTATTCACATAGTGCCTCTCCAATAAACACACACACACACACACACACACACACACACTATTCCCATAGTGCCTCTCCAATACACACATACACACACACACACACACACACACACACGCTATTCCCTTAGCGCCTCTACAACACACACACCCACAAACTATTCCCATAGTGCCTCTCCAATACACACACACGCACACACACTATTCCCATAGTGCCTCTCCAATACACACACACACATTATTCCCATAGCGCCTCTCCAATACCCACACACACACACACACACAGACACACTATTCCCATAGCGCCTCTCCAATACACACACACACAGACACACACACTATTCCCATGGTGACTCTCTAACACACACACACACTATTCCCATAGTGCCTCTCCAATACACACACACACACACACACACACACTATTCCCATGGTGACTCTCTAACACAAACACACACTATTCCCATAGTGTCTCTCCAATACACACAGATACACAGACACTCTTCCCATAGTGCCTCTCCAACACACACAGGCACACACACACATACACACACACACTATTCCCATAGCGCCTCTCCAACACACACAAACACACACACACTATTCCCATAGTGCCTCTCCAATACACACACACACACATTATTCCCATTGCGCCTCTCCAATACCCACACACACACGCACACAGACACACTATTCCCATAGCGCCTCTCCAATACACACACACACAGACACACACACTATTCCCATGGTGACTCTCTAACACACACACACACTATTCCCATAGTGCCTCTCCAATACACACACACACACACACACACACACTATTCCCATGGTGACTCTCTAACACACACACACACTATTCCCATAGTGTCTCTCCAGTACACACAGATACACAGACAC
>NC_054483.1:106959417-106961917 GCF_017639515.1 Carcharodon carcharias
CCCATTGCGCCTCTCCAACACACACACACACACTATTGCCATAGTGCCACTCCAATACACACACACGCACACACACACACTATTCCCAGAGTGCCTCTCCAATACACACACACACACACACACACACACACACTATTCCCATCGTGCCTCTCCAATACACACACACACACACTATTCCCATAGCGCCTCTCCAATACACACATACACACACTATTCCCATCATGCCTCTCCAATACACACACATACACACACACACACACACACACTATTCCCATAGTGCCTCTCCAATACACACACACACACACACAAACACTATTCCCATAGTGCCTCTCCAATACACACACGCACACACACACCCAATTCCCATAGTGCCTCTCCAATACACACACACACACATTATTCCCATAGCGCCTCTGCAATACCCACACACACACACACACACACACACACACTATTCCCATAGCGCCTCTCCAATACACACACACACAGACACACACACACTATTCCCATAGTGCCTCTCCAATACACACACACACACACACACACTATTCCCATGGTGACTCTCTAACACACACACACACTATTCCCATAGTGTCTCTCCAATACACTCAGATACACACACACTCTTCCCATAGTGCCTCTCCAACACACACAGGCACACACACACATACACACACACACTATTCCCACAGTGCCTCTGCAACACACACACACACACCCACACATATACACACACACACTATTCCAAAAGCGCCTCTCCAACACACACACACACACACAAACTATTCCCATAGTGCCTCTCCAATACACACACAAACACACACACACACACTATTCCCATAGTGCCTCTCCAATACACACACACACACACACTATTCCCATAGTGCCTCTTGAATACACACACAAACACGCACACACACACTATTCCCATAGTGCCTCTCCAACACACACACACACACACACTATTCCCATAGTGCCTCTCCAATACACACACAAACACACACACACTATTCCCATAGCTCCTCTCCAATACATACACACACACACACACATACACTATTCCCATAGCGCCTCTCCAATACACACACAAACAAACACACTATTCCCATATTGCCTCTCCAGTACACACACACACACACACACACACACACACACTATTCCCATTGTGCCTCTCCAATGCACACACACACACTATTCCCAAAGTGCCTCTCCAATACACACACACACACACACGCTGTTCCCATAGTGCCTCTCCAATACACACACACACACACACTATTCCCTTGAGCATCTCCAACAGACACACACACACACACACACACACTATTCCCATAGTGCCTCTCCAATACACACACACACACACAAACACACACACACACACACACACTATTCCCATAGCGCCTCTCCAATACACACACACACACACACACACACACACTATTCCCATAGTGCCTCTCCAATGCACACACACACTCACACACACTATTCCCATAGTGCCTCTCCAATACACACACACACACACAAACACACACACACACACACTATTCCCATAGCGCCTCTCCAATACACACACACACACACAAACACACACACACACACACTATTCCCATAGCGCCTCTCCAATACCCACACACACACACACTATTCCCATAGTGCCTCTCCAATACACACACACACACACAAACACACACACACACACACTATTCCCATAGCGCCTCTCCAATACACACACACACACACACACACTATTCCCATAGCGCCTCTCCAACACACACACACGCACACACTATTCCTATAGTGCCTCTCCATTACACACACATACACACACACTATTCCCATAGTGCCTCTCCAAAACACACACACACAAACACATACACAGTCACACTATTCCCATTGCGCATCTCCAACACACACACACACACACACACACACTATTCCCATAGTGCCACTCCAATACACACACACGCACACACACACATTATTCCCAGAGTGCCTCTCCAACACACACACACACACACATATACACACACACACTTTTCCGAAAGCGCCTCTCCAACACACACACACACTATTCCCATAGTGCCTCTCCAATACACACACACATACACTATTCAAATAGTGCCTCTCCAATACACACACACACACACACACACTATTCCCATAGTGCCTCTCCAATACACACACACATACACACACACTATTCCCATAGCGCCTTTCCAATACACACACACACACACACTACCCAATGTGCCTCTCCAAAACACACACACACACTATTCCCATAGTACCTATCCAATACACACACACACACACACTATTCCCATAGAGACTCTCCAATACACACAGACACCCACACACTATTCCCATAGTGCCTCTCCAATACACACAGATACACACACACTATTCCCATAGTGCCTCTCCAAAACACACACACACAAACACATACACAGTCACAATATTCCCATTGCGCCTCTCCAACACACACACACACACTATTCCC
>NC_054483.1:106966917-106971917 GCF_017639515.1 Carcharodon carcharias
TACACACATACACACACTATTCCCATGGTGCCGCTCCAATACACACACACACACACACACACACACTATTCCCATTGTGCCTCTCCAATACACACACGCACACACACACCCAATTCCCATAGTGCCTCTCCAATACACACACACACACACACACTATTCGCATAGTGCCTCTCCAATACACACACACACACACACTATTCCCATAGCGCCTCTCCAATACAAACACACACACACACACACACTATTCCCATAGTTCCTCTCCAATACACACACACACACACACACATTATTCCCATAGCGCCTCTCCAATACCCACACACACACACACACACACACTATTCCCATAGCGCCTCTCCAATACACACACACACAGACACACACACACTATTCCCATAGTGCCTCTCCAATACACACACACACACACACACTATTCCCATGGTGACTCTCTAACACACACACACACTATTCCCATAGTGTCTCTCCAATACACACAGATACACACACACTCTTCCCATAGTGCCTCTCCAAAACACACAGGCACACACACACATACACACACACACTATTCCCATAGCGCCTCTCCAATACACACAAACACACACACACACTATTCCCATAGTGCCTCGTCAATACACACACACGCACACACACACACACTATTCCCATAGTGCCTCTGCAACACACACACACACACCCACACATATACACACACACAAAATTCCCAAAGCGCCTCTCCAACACACACACACACACACACACTATTCCCATAGAGCCTCTCAAACACACACACACACACACACTATTCCCATAGTGCCTCTCCAATACACACACAAACACACACACACTATTCCCATAGTGCCTCTCCAATACACAAACAAACACACGCTATTCCCACAGTGCATGTCCTTACACACACACACACACAAACACACTATTCCCATATTGCCTCTCCAATACACACACACACACACACACACACACACACACTATTCCCATAGCGCCTCTCCAATACACACATACACACACTATTCCCATCGTGCCTCTCCAATACACACACACACACACACACACACTATTCCCATAGTGCCTCTCCAAAACACACACACACACACACACACTATTCCCATAGTGCCTCTCCAATACACACACACACACACACACACACACACTATTCCCATAGTGCCTCTCCAATACACACACACACACACATTATTCCCATAACGCCTCTCCAATACCCACACACACACACACACACACACACACTATTCCCATAGTGCCTCTCCAATACACACACACACAGACACACACACACTATTCCCATGGTGACTCTCTAACACACACACACACTATTCCCATAGTGTCTCTCCAATACACACAGATACACACACACTCTTCCCATAGTGCCTCTCCAACACACACAGGCACACACACACACATAAACACACACACTATTCCCATAGCGCCTCTCCAATACACACAAACACACACACACACACTATTCCCATAGTGCCTCGTCAATACACACACACGCACACACACACACACACACTATTCCCATAGTGCCTCTGCAACACACACACACACACCCACACATATACACACACACAAAATTCCCAAAGCGCCTCTCCAACACACACACACACACAAACTATTCCCATAGTGCCTCTCCAATACACACACACACACACACACACGCTATTCCCATAGTGCCTCCCCAATACACACACACACACACACACACACACACTATTCCCATAGTGCCTCTCGAATACACACACAAACACGCACACACACACTATTCCCATAGTGCCTCTCCAATACACACACACACACACACACACACACACACACACACACACGCACCATTCACATAGTGCCTCTCCAATAAACACACACACACACACACACTATTCCCATAGCGCCTCTCAAACACACACACACACACACACTATTCCCATAGTGCCTCTCCAATACACACACAAACACACACACACTATTCCCATAGCTCCTCTCCAATACATACACACACACAAACACACACACTATTCCCATAGCGCCTCTGCAATACACACACACACACAAACACACTATTCCCATATTGCCTCTCCAATACACACACACACACACACACACACACACACACACACTATTCCCATAGCGCCTCTCCAATACACACATACACACACTATTCCCATCGTGCCTCTCCAATACACACACACACACACACACACACACTATTCCCATAGTGCCTCTCCAAAACACACACACACACACACACACACACTATTCCCATCGTGCCTCTCCAATACACACACACACACACACACACACTATTCCCATAGTGCCTCTCCAATACACACACGCACACACACACACACAATTCCCATCGTGCCTCTCCAATACACCCACACACACACACACACACTATTCGCATAGTGCCTCTCCAATACACACACACACACACACACACACACACACACTATTCCCATAGTGCCTCTCCAATACACACACACACACACACATTATTCCCATAACGCCTCTCCAATACCCCCACACACACACACACACACACTATTCCCATAGCGCCTCTCCAATACACACACACACAGACACACACACACTATTCCCATAGTGCCTCTCCAATACACACACACACACACACACACACTATTCCCATGGTGACTCTCTAACACACACACACACTATTCCCATAGTGTCTCTCCAATACACACAGATACACACACACTCTTCCCATAGTGCCTCTCCAACACACACAGGCACACACACACATACACACACACACTATTCCCATAGCGCCTCTCCAACACACACAAACACACACACACACTATTCCCATAGTGCCTCGCCAATACACACACACGCGCACAAACACACACACTATTCCCATAGTGCCTCTGCAACACACACACACACACCCACACATATACACACACACAAAATTCCCAAAGCGCCTCTCCAACACACACACACACACACAAACTATTCCCATAGTGCCTCTCCAATACACAAACACACACACACACACACACTATTCCCATAGTGCCTCTCCAATACACACACACTCACACACACACACTATTCCCATAGTGCCTCACGAATACACACACAAACACGCACACACACACTATTCCCATAGTGCCTCTCCAACACACACACACACACACACTATTCCCATAGTGCCTCTCCAATACACACACACACACACACACACACACACACACACACCATTCACATAGTGCCTCTCCAATAAACACACACACACACACACACACTATTCCCATAGCGCCTCTCAAACGCACACACACACACACACTATTCCCATAGTGCCTCTCCAATACACACACAAACACACACACACTATTCCCATAGCTCCTCTCCAATACATACACATACACAAACACACACACTATTCCCATAGCGCCTCTCCAATACACACACACACACACACACACACACACACACACGCACGCACCATTCACATAGTGCCTCTCCAATAAACACACACACACACACACACACACTATTCCCATAGAGCCTCTCAAACACACACACACACACACACTATTCCCATAGTGCCTCTCCAATACACACACAAACACACACACACTATTCCCATAGCTCCTCTCCAATACATACACACACACACACACACACTATTCCCATAGCGCCTCTCCAATACACACACACACAAACACACTATTCCCATATTGCCTCTCCAATACACACACACACACACACACACACACACACACTATTCCCATTGTGCCTCTCCAATACACACACACACACACTATTACCAAAGTGCCTCTCCAATACACACACACACACACTATTCCCATAGTGCCTCTCCAATACACATACACACACACTATTCCCATAGAGCCTCTCCAACAGACACACACACACACACACACACTATTCCCATAGCGCCTCTCCAATACACACACACAGAAAAACACACACACACACACTATTCCCATAGCGCCTCTCCAATACACACACACACACACACACACACACTATTCCCATAGTGCCTCTTCAATACACACACACACACACTATTCCCAAAGTGCCTCTCCAATACACACACACACACACACACACTATTCCCATAGTGCCTCTCCAATACACATACACACACACTATTCCCATAGAGCCTCTCCAACAGACACACACACACACATACACACACACTATTCCCATAGCGCCTCTCCAATACACACACACACAAAAACACACACACACACATACTATTCCCATAGCGCCTCTCCAATACACACACACACACACACACACACTATTCCCATAGTGCCTCTCCAATGCACACACACACTCACACACACTATTCCCATAGTGCCTCTCCAACACACACACACACACACACACACTATTCCCATAGCGCCTCTCCAACACACACACACGCACACACTATTCCTATAGTGCCTCTCCATTACACACACATACACACACACTATTCCCATAGTGCCTCTCCAAAACACACACACACAAACACATACACAGTCACACTATTCCCATTGCGCCTCTCCAACACACACACACACTATTCCCATAGTGCCACTCCAATACACACACACGCACACACACACACTATTCCCAGAGTGCCTCTCCAACACACACACGCACACATATACACACACACACTTTTCCGAAAGCGCCTCTCCAACACACACACACACACACACTATTCCCATAGTGCCTCCCCAATACACACACACACACACACTATTCCCATAGTGCCTCTCCAATACACACACACACACACACACACACACACTATTCCCATAGTGCCTCTCCAATACACACACACACACACACACACACACACACTATTCACATTGTGCCTCTCCAATAAACACACACACACAAACACACACACACTATTCCCATAGTGCCTCTCCAATACACACACACACACACACTATTCCCATAGTGCCTCTCCAATACACACACATGTACAC
>NC_054483.1:106989417-107006917 GCF_017639515.1 Carcharodon carcharias
CAATACACACACACACAGACACACACACACTATTCCCATAGTGCCTCTCCAATACACACACACACACACACACACTATTCCCATGGTGACTCTCTAACACACACACACACTATTCCCATAGTATCTCTCCAATACACACAGATACACACACACTCTTCCCATAGTGCCTCTCCAACACACACAGGCACACACACACATACACACACACACTATTCCCATAGCGCCTCTCCAACACACACAAACACACACACACACACTATTCCCATAGTGCCTCGCCAATACACACACACGTACACACACACACACACTATTCCCATAGTGCCTCTGCAACACACACACACACACCCACACATATACACACACACACTATTCCCAAAGCGCCTCTCCAACACACACACACACACATAAACTATTCCCATAGTGCCTCTCCAATACACACACACACACACACACACACTATTCCCATAGTGCCTCTCCAATACACACACACACACACACACACTATTCCCATAGTGCCTCTCGAATACACACACATACACGCACACACACACTATTCCCATAGTGCCTCTCCAACACACACACACACACACACACACACTATTCCCATAGTGCCTCTCCAATATACACACACACACACACACACACACACGCACCATTCACATAGTGCCTCTCCAATAAACACACACACACACACACACACACACTATTCACATTTGCCTCTCAAACACACACACACACACACACTATTACCATCGTGCCTCTCCAATACATACACAAACACTCACACACTATTCCCATAGCTCCTCTCCAATACATACACACACACACACACACACTATTCCCATAGCGCCTCTCCAATACACACACACACAAACACACTATTCCCATATTGCCTCTCCATTACACACACACACACAAACACACACACACTATTCCCATTGTGCCTCTCCAATACACACACACACACACTATTCCCAAAGTGCCTCTCCAATACACACACACACACACACTATTCCCATAGTGCCTCTCCAATACACACACACACACACACAAACACACACACTATTCCCATAGAGCCTCTCCAACAGACACACACACACACACACACACACACACACACTATTCCCATAGTGCCTCTCCAATACACACACACACAAACACACACACACACTATTCCCATAGCGCCTCTCCAATACACACACACACACACACACACAATTCCCATAGTGCCTCTCCAATGCACACACACACTCACACACACTATTCCCATACTGCCTCTCCAACACACACACACACACACTATTCCCATAGCGCCTCTCCAACACACACACACGCACACACTATTCCTATAGTGCCTCTGCATTACACACACATGCACACACACTATTCCCATAGTGCCTCTCCAACACACACACACACACACTCTATTCCCATAGTGCCTCTCCAATACACACACACACACACACTATTCCCATAGTGCCTCTCCAATACACACACAACAACACACACACTATTCCATAGCGCCTCTCCAATACACACACTCACACTATTCCCATAGTGCCTCTCCAATACACACACACACAAACACACTATTCCCATAGTCCCTCTCCATCAAACACACACACACACACACTATTCCCATAGTGCCTCTCCAATACACACACACACACACACACTATTCCCATAGTGCCTCTCCAATACACACACACACACACACACTATTCCCATAGTGCCTCTCCAACACACACACACACACTATTCCAATAGTGCCTCTCCAATACACACACACACTAACACAGTATTCCCATAGCGCCTCTCCACTACACACACACACACACAGTATTCCCATCGTGCCTCTCCAACGCACACACACACACACCCACACACACTATGCCCATAGTGCCTCTCCAATACACACACACACACTATTCCCATATTGCCTCTCCAATACACACACACACACTATTCCCATAGTGCCTCCCCAACACACGCACACACACACAAACACACTATTCCCATCGCGCCTCTCCAATACACACACACACACACACGCACACACACACACTATTCCCATAGTGCCTCTCCAATACACACACTCACACACACACACCATTCCCATAGTGCCTCTCTAATATACACACATACACACACACTATTCCCATCGTGCCTCTCCAACACACACACACACACACACACATACACACACACACTATTCCCATAGCGCCTCTCCAACAGACACACACACTATTCCCATAGTGCCTCTCCAACACACACACACACGCACACACACACTATTCCCATAGTGCCTCTCCAACACACACACACACTCACACACACTATTCCCATAGTGCCTCTCCAATACACACACGCACACACACACTATTTCCATAGCTCCTCTCCAATACATACACACACACACACTATTCCAATAGCGCCTCTCAAATACACACACACACTCTATTCCCATAGCTCCTCTCCAATACACACACACACACACACACACACACTATTCCCATAGCGCCTCTCCAATACACACACACACACACACACTATTCCCATAGTGCCTCTCCAATACACACACACACACTATTCCCAAAGTGCCTCTCCAATACACACACACACACACTATTCCCATAGTGGCTCTCCAATACACACAAACACACACACACACACACACACACACACACAAACACACACACACTATTCCCAAAGCGCCTCTCAAACACACACACACACACACTATTCCCATCGTGCCTCTCCAATACACACACACACACACTATTCCCCTAGCGCCTCTCCAATACACACACACACACTCTATTCCCATAGTGCCTTTCCAATGCACACACACACACACACACACTATTCCCATAGTGCCTCTCGAACACACACACACACACACACACGCACTATGCCCATAGTGCCTCTCCAATACACACACACACACACACTATTCCCATAGTGCCTTCCAATACACACACACACACACTATTCCAATAGTGCCTTCTCAACACACATACACACACACACACAAACACACTATCCCCATTGCGCCTCTCCAATACTCACACACACACACACACACACACTATTTCTATAGTGCCTCTCCAATACACACACAAACACACACACACACACTATTCCCATAGCGCCTCTCCAATACACACACACAGACACACTATTCCCATAGCGCCTCTCCAAAACACACACACACACACACTATTCCCATAGTGCCTCTCCAATACACACACACAGACACACTATTCCCATAGCGCCTCTCCAAAACGCACACACACACACACTATTTCTATAGTGCCTCTCCAATACACACACAAACACACACACACACACTATTCCCATAGCGCCTCTCCAATACACACACACAGACACACTATTCCCATAGTGCCTCTCCAATACACACACACACACACACTATTCCCATAGCGCCTCTCCAATAGACACACACACAAACTCTATTCCCATAGTGCCTCTCCAATACACACACACACACACACACACAATTCCCATAGTGCCCCTCCAACACACACACACACACACACACACACTGTTCCAATAGCGCCTCTCCAATACACACACACACACTATTCCCATAGTGCCTCTCCAATACACACACACACACACACTATTCCCATAGTGCCTCTCCAACACACACACACAAACACACACACGCACACTATTCCCACAGCGCCTCTCCAACACACACACACACACACACTATTCCCATAGTGCCTCTCCAACACACACACACACACACACACTCAGTATTCCCATAGTGCCTCTCCAACACACACACACATACACTATGCCCATAGTGCCTCTCCAATACACACACACACACACTATTCCCATAGTGCCTCTCCAATACACACAAACACACTATTCCCATAGTGCCTCCCCAACACACGCACACACACACAAACACACTATTCCCATCGCGCCTCTCCAATAAACACACACACACACACACACACTATTCCCATAGTGCCTCTCTAATATACACACATACACACACACTATTCCCATCATGCCTCTCCAACACACACACACACACACACACACACACACATACACACACACACTATTCCCATAGTGCGTCTCCAATACACACGCACACACACACTATTCGCATAGTGCCTCTCCAATACACACACACACACACTATTCCCATAGCGCCTCTCCAATACACACACACACACACACACTATTCCCATAGTGCCTCTCCAATACACACACACACACTATTCCCATAGTGCCTCTCCAATACACACACACACACTATTCCCATAGTGCCTCCCCAACACACGCACACACACACAAACACACTATTCCCATCGCGACTCTCCAATACACACACACACACACACACACACACTATTCCCATAGTGCCTCTCCAAGACACAAACACACACACACACATACAGACACACACTATTCCCAAAGTGCCTCTCCAATACACACACACACACACACACACACACACACTATTCCCACAGTGCCTCTCCAACACACACACACACATACACACACACACTATTCCCATCGTGCCACTCCAATACACACACACACACACACACACACACACACACACACACACACACACACACACACACTATTCCCACAGTGCCTCTCCAACACACACACACACATACACATACACAGACAAACTATTCCCCTAGCGCCTCTCCAATACACACACACACACACACACTATTCCCATAGTGCCTCTCCAATGCACACACACACACACACACTATTCCCATAGTGCCTCTCCAATACACACACACACACACACTATTCCCATAGCGCCTCTCCAATACACACACACACTAACACACTATTCCCATAGCGCCTCTCCACTACACACACACACACACACACTATTCCCATAGTGCCTCTCCAACACACACACACACACACACACACACACACACACTATGCCCATAGTGCCTCTCCAATACACACACACACACACTATTCCCATAGTGCCTTCCAATACACACACACACACACTATTCCCATAGTGCCTCCCCAAGACACACACACACACACACAAACACACTATTCCCATTGCGCCTCTCCAATACTCACACACACACACACACACACACACACACACACAATTTCCATTGTGCCTCTCCAATACACACACACATAGACACACACTATTCCCATAGTGCCTCTCCAATACACACACACACACACACACACACACACACTATTCCCATAGTGCCTCTCCAACACACACACACACACACACACACACACTGTTCCCATAGCGCCTCTCCAATACACACATACACACTATTCCCATAGCGCCTCTCCAACACACACACACAAACACACACACGCACACTATTCCCACAGCGCCTCTCCAACACACACACACACACACACACACTATTCCCATAGTGCCTCTCCAACACACACACACACACACACTCAGTATTCCCATAGTGCCTCTCCAACACACACACACACACACACTATGCCCATAGTGCCTCTCCAATACACACACACACACACTATTCCCATAGTGCCTCTCCAATACACACACACACACTATTCCCATAGTGCCTCACCAACACACGCACACACACACAAACACACTATTCCCATCGCGCCTCTCCAATACACACACACACACACACACACACACACACACTATTCCCATAGTGCCTCTCTAATATACACACATACACACACACTATTCCCATCGTGCCTCTCCAACACACACACACACACACACACATACACACACACACTATTCCCATAGCGCCTCTCCAACACACACACACACACTATTCCCATAGTGCCTCTCCAACACACACACACACACACACACACACACACAATTCCCATAGTGCCTCTCCAACACACACACACACTCACACACACTATTCCCATAGTGCGTCTCCAATACACACACACACACACACACTATTTCCATAGCTCCTCTCCAATACATATACACACACACACACACTATTCCAATAGCGCCTCTCAAATACACACACACACACACACTATTCCCATAGTGCCTCTCCAATACACACACACAGACTATTCCCATAGCTCCTCTCCAATACATACACACACACACACACCGACACACTATTCCCATAGTGCCTCTCCAATACACACACACACACACTATTCCCATAGTGCGTTTCCAATACACACACACACACACACACACACACACACTATTCCCATAGCGCCTCTCCAATACACACACACACACACACACTATTCCCATAGTGCCTCTCCAGCACACACACACAAACACACACACGCACACTATTCCCACAGCACCTCTCCAGCACACACACACACACACACTATTCCCATAGTGCCTCTCCAACACAAACACACACACACACTATTCCCATGGTGCCTCTCGAATACACACACACACACACACTCACACTCACACTATTCCCATAGTGCCTCTCCAACACACACACACACACACACACACACACATACACACACACACTATTCCCATTTTGCCTCTCCAATACACACACACACACATACTATTCCCATAGTACCTCTCCAATACACACACACACACACACACATACACACACACATTTCCCATAGTGCCTCCCCAATGCACACACACACACACACACACTATTCCCATAGTGCCTCTCCAATACACACACACAAACACACACTATTCCCATAGTGCCTCTCCAATACACACACATACACACACACTATTCCCATTGTGCCTCTCCAATACACACACACACACACACACACACACACACACACACACTATTCCCATAGTGCCTCTCCAAGACACAAACACACACACACACATACAGACACACAGTATTCCCATAGTGCCTCTCCAATACACACACACACACACACACACACACACACTATTCCCACAGTGCCTCTCCAACACACACACACACATACACACACATACACACACACACTATTCCCATAGTGCCTCTCCAATACACACACACACACACACACACACATACACACACACACTATTCCCATAGTGCCTCTCCAATACGCACACACACACACACACAGACAAACACACTATTCCCATAGTGCCTCTGCAACACACACACACACACACCCACACATATACACACACGCACTAATTCCAAAGCGCCTCTCCAACACACACACACACACACACACACACACACTATTCCCATAGTGCCTCTCCAATACGCACAGACACACACACACACACACTATTCCAATAGTGCCTCTCCAATACACACACACACACACACACTCAGTATTCCCATAGTGCCTCTCCAACACACACACACATACACTATGCCCATAGTGCCTCTCCAATACACACACACACACACTATTCCCATAGTGCCTCTCCAATACACACAAACACACTATTCCCATAGTGCCTCCCCAACACACGCACACACACACAAACACACTATTCCCATCGCGCCTCTCCAATAAACACACACACACACACACACACACACACTATTCCCATAGTGCCTCTCTAATATACACACATACACACACACTATTCCCATCATGCCTCTCCAACACACACACACACACACACACACACATACACACACACACTATTCCCATAGTGCGTCTCCAATACACACGCACACACACACTATTCGCATAGTGCCTCTCCAATACACACACACACACACTATTCCCATAGCGCCTCTCCAATACACACACACACACACACTATTCCCATAGTGCCTCTCCAATACACACACACACACTATTCCCATAGTGCCTCTCCAATACACACACACACACTATTCCCATAGTGCCTCCCCAACACACGCACACACACACAAACACACTATTCCCATCGCGACTCTCCAATACACACACACACACACACACACACTATTCCCATAGTGCCTCTCCAAGACACAAACACACACACACACATACAGACACACACTATTCCCAAAGTGCCTCTCCAATACACACACACACACACACACACACACACACACACACTATTCCCACAGTGCCTCTCCAACACACACACACACATACACACACACACTATTCCCATCGTGCCACTCCAATACACACACACACACACACACACACACACACACACACACACACACTATTCCCACAGTGCCTCTCCAACACACACACACACATACACATACACAGACAAACTATTCCCCTAGCGCCTCTCCAATACACACACACACACACACTATTCCCATAGTGCCTCTCCAATGCACACACACACACACACACTATTCCCATAGTGCCTCTCCAATACACACACACACACACACTATTCCCATAGCGCCTCTCCAATACACACACACACTAACACACTATTCCCATAGCGCCTCTCCACTACACACACACACACACACTATTCCCATAGTGCCTCTCCAACACACACACACACACACACACACACACACACTATGCCCATAGCGCCACTCCAAAACAAACACACACATACTATTCCCATAGTGCCTCTCCAATACACACACACACACACTATTCCCATAGTGCCTCCCCAAGACACACACACACACACACACACTCACTATTCCCATAGTGCCTCTCCAATACTCTCACACACACACACATACACACACTATTCCCATTGTGCCTCTCCAATACACACACACACAGACACACACTATTCCCATAGTGCCTCTCCAATACACACACACACACACACACACACACTATTCCCATAGTGCCTCTCCAACACACACACACACACACACACACACACTATTCCCATAGCGCCTCTCCAATACACACATACACACTATTCCCATAGCGCCTCTCCAACACACACACACAAACACACACACGCACACTATTCCCACAGCGCCTCTCCAACACACACACACACACACACACTATTCCCATAGTGCCTCTCCAACACACACACACACGCACACTCAGTATTCCCATAGTGCCTCTCCAACACACACACACACACACACTATGCCCATAGTGCCTCTCCAATACACACACACACACACTATTCCCATACTGCCTCTCCAATACACACACACACACTATTCCCATAGTGCCTCACCAACACACGCACACACACACAAACACACTATTCCCATCGCGCCTCTCCAATACACACACACACACACACACACACACACACACTATTCCCATAGTGCCTCTCTAATATACACACATACACACACACTATTCCCATCGTGCCTCTCCAACACACACACACACACACACACATGCACACACACACTATTCCCATAGCGCCTCTCCAACACACACACACACACACATACACACACACACTATTCCCATTTTGCCTCTCCAATACACACACACACACATACTATTCCCATAGTACCTCTCCAATACACACACACACACACACACATACACACACACATTTCCCATAGTGCCTCCCCAATGCACACACACACACACACACACTATTCCCATAGTGCCTCTCCAATACACACACACAAACACACACTATTCCCATAGTGCCTCTCCAATACACACACATACACATACACTATTCCCATTGTGCCTCTCCAATACACACACACACACACACACACACACACACACTATTCCCATAGTGCCTCTCCAAGACACAAACACACACACACACATACAGACACACAGTATTCCCATAGTGCCTCTCCAATACACACACACACACACACACACACACACACTATTCCCACAGTGCCTCTCCAACACACACACACACATACACACACATACACACACACACTATTCCCATAGTGCCTCTCCAATACACACACACACACACACACACACACATACACACACACACTATTCCCATAGTGCCTCTCCAATACGCACACACACACACACACACACACAAACACACTATTCCCATAGTGCCTCTGCAACACACACACACACACACCCACACATATACACACACGCACTAATTCCAAAGCGCCTCTCCAACACACACACACACACACACACACACTATTCCCATAGTGCCTCTCCAATACGCACAGACACACACACACACACACTATTCCAATAGTGCCTCTCCAATACACACACACACACACACACTCAGTATTCCCATAGTGCCTCTCCAACACACACACACATACACTATGCCCATAGTGCCTCTCCAATACACACACACACACACTATTCCCATAGTGCCTCTCCAATACACACAAACACACTATTCCCATAGTGCCTCCCCAACACACGCACACACACACAAACACACTATTCCCATCGCGCCTCTCCAATAAACACACACACACACACACACACTATTCCCATAGTGCCTCTCTAATATACACACATACACACACACTATTCCCATCATGCCTCTCCAACACACACACACACACACACACACACATACACACACACACTATTCCCATAGTGCGTCTCCAATACACACGCACACACACACTATTCGCATAGTGCCTCTCCAATACACACACACACACACTATTCCCATAGCGCCTCTCCAATACACACACACACACACACACTATTCCCATAGTGCCTCTCCAATACACACACACACACTATTCCCATAGTGCCTCTCCAATACACACACACACACTATTCCCATAGTGCCTCCCCAACACACGCACACACACACAAACACACTATTCCCATCGCGACTCTCCAATACACACACACACACACACACACACACACTATTCCCATAGTGCCTCTCCAAGACACAAACACACACACACACATACAGACACACACTATTCCCAAAGTGCCTCTCCAATACACACACACACACACACACACACACACACACACTATTCCCACAGTGCCTCTCCAACACACACACACACATACACACACACACTATTCCCATCGTGCCACTCCAATACACACACACACACACACACACACACACACACACACACACACACACTATTCCCACAGTGCCTCTCCAACACACACACACACATACACATACACAGACAAACTATTCCCCTAGCGCCTCTCCAATACACACACACACACACACACTATTCCCATAGTGCCTCTCCAATGCACACACACACACACACACTATTCCCATAGTGCCTCTCCAATACACACACACACACACACTATTCCCATAGCGCCTCTCCAATACACACACACACTAACACACTATTCCCATAGCGCCTCTCCACTACACACACACACACACACTATTCCCATAGTGCCTCTCCAACACACACACACACACACACACACACACACACACTATGCCCATAGTGCCTCTCCAATACACACACACACACACTATTCCCATAGTGCCTTCCAATACACACACACACACACTATTCCCATAGTGCCTCCCCAAGACACACACACACACACACAAACACACTATTCCCATTGCGCCTCTCCAATACTCACACACACACACACACACACACACACACAATTTCCATTGTGCCTCTCCAATACACACACACACAGACACACACTATTCCCATAGTGCCTCTCCAATACACACACACACACACACACACACACACTATTCCCATAGTGCCTCTCCAACACACACACACACACACACACACACTGTTCCCATAGCGCCTCTCCAATACACACATACACACTATTCCCATAGCGCCTCTCCAACACACACACACAAACACACACACGCACACTATTCCCACAGCGCCTCTACAACACACACACACACACACACACTATTCCCATAGTGCCTCTCCAACACACACACACACACACACTCAGTATTCCCATAGTGCCTCTCCAACACACACACACACACACACTATGCCCATAGTGCCTCTCCAATACACACACACACACACTATTCCCATAGTGCCTCTCCAATACAGACACACACACTATTCCCATAGTGCCTCACCAACACACGCACACACACACAAACACACTATTCCCATCGCGCCTCTCCAATACACACACACACACACACACACACACACACACTATTCCCATAGTGCCTCTCTAATATACACACATACACACACACTATTCCCATCGTGCCTCTCCAACACACACACACACACACACACATACACACACACACTATTCCCATAGCGCCTCTCCAACACACACACACACACACACTATTCCCATAGTGCCTCTCCAACACACACACACACACACACACACAATTCCCATAGTGCCTCTCCAACACACACACACACTCACACACACTATTCCCATAGTGCGTCTCCAATACACACACACACACACACACACTATTTCCATAGCTCCTCTCCAATACATATACACACACACACACACTATTCCAATAGCGCCTCTCAAATACACACACACACACACACTATTCCCATAGTGCCTCTCCAATACACACACACAGACTATTCCCATAGCTCCTCTCCAATACATACACACACACACACACCGACACACTATTCCCATAGTGCCTCTCCAATACACACACACACACACTATTCCCATAGTGCGTTTCCAATACACACACACACACACACACACACACTATTCCCATAGCGCCTCTCCAATACACACACACACACACACACACTATTCCCATAGTGCCTCTCCAGCACACACACACAAACACACACACGCACACTATTCCCACAGCACCTCTCCAGCACACACACACACACACACTATTCCCATAGTGCCTCTCCAACACAAACACACACACACACTATTCCCATGGTGCCTCTCGAATACACACACACACACACACTCACACTCACACTATTCCCATAGTGCCTCTCCAACACACACACACACACACACACACATACACACACACACTATTCCCATTTTGCCTCTCCAATACACACACACACACATACTATTCCCATAGTACCTCTCCAATACACACACACACACACACATACACACACACATTTCCCATAGTGCCTCCCCAATGCACACACACACACACACACACACTATTCCCATAGTGCCTCTCCAATACACACACACAAACACACACTATTCCCATAGTGCCTCTCCAATACACACACATACACACACACTATTCCCATTGTGCCTCTCCAATACACACACACACACACACACACACTATTCCCATAGTGCCTCTCCAAGACACAAACACACACACACACATACAGACACACAGTATTCCCATAGTGCCTCTCCAATACACACACACACACACACACACACACTATTCCCACAGTGCCTCTCCAACACACACACAGACATACACACACATACACACACACACTATTCCCATAGTGCCTCTCCAATACACACACACACACACACACATACACACACACACTATTCCCATAGTGCCTCTCCAATACGCACACACACACACACACACACAAACACACTATTCCCATAGTGCCTCTGCAACACACACACACACACCCAAACATATACACACACGCACTAATTCCAAAGCGCCTCTCCAACACACACACACACACACACACACACACTATTCCCATAGTGCCTCTCCAATACGCACAGACACACACACACACACTATTCCAATAGTGCCTCTCCAATACACACACACACACACACACACACTATTCCCATAGTGCCTCTCCAATACACACACACACAGACACACACACACACACACACTATTCACATAGTGCCTCTCCCATAAACACACACACACACACACACTATTCCCATAGCGCCTCTCAAATACACACACACACTATTCCCATAGTGCCTCTCCAATACACACACACACACACACACACTATTCCCATAGCTCCTCTCCAATACATACACACACACACACACAGACACACACTATTCCCATAGTGCCTCTCCAATACACACACACACACACACAGACACACACTATTCCCATAGCGCCTCTCCAGCACACACACACACACACACACACACACACTATTCCCATAGTGCCTCTCCAATACACACACACACACACACACACACACACACACTATTCCCATAGTGCCTCTCCAATACACACACACACACACATACACACACACTATTCCCATGGTGACTCTCTAACACACACACACACTATTCCCATAGTGTCTCTCCAATACACACACACACAAACACACACTATTCCCATAGTGCCTCTCCAACACACACAGACACACACACACACAAACACACACCATTCCCATAGCGCCTCTCCAATACACACACACAAACACACACACACACACTATTCCCATAGTGCCTCTCCAATACACACACACACACACACACACTATTCCCATAGTGCCTCGCCAATACACACACACGCACACACACACACACACTATTCCCATAGTGCCTCTGCAACACACACACACACACCCACACATATACACACAGACACTATTCCCAAAGCGCCTCTCCAACACACACACACACACAAACTATTCCCATAGTGCCTCTCCAACACACACAAACACACACACACACACACTATTCCCATAGTGCCTCTCCAATACACACACACACACACACACACACACACACTATTCCCTTAGTGCCTCTCCAACACACACACACACACACAAACTATTCCCATAGTGCCTCTCCAATACACACACAAACACACACACACACACATTATTCCCATAGTGCTTCTCCAATACACACACACACACACATTATTCCCATAGCGCCTCTCCAATACCCACACACACACACACACACACATTATTCCCATAGTGCTTCTCCAATACACACACACACACACATTATTCCCATAGCGCCTCTCCAATACCCACACACACACACACACACACACACACACACTATTCCCATGGTGACTCTCTAACACACACACACACTATTCCCATAGTGTCTCTCTAATACACACAGATACACACACACTCTTCCCATAGTGCCTCTCCAACACACACATACATACACACACAAACTATTCCCATAGCGCCTCTCCAACACACACAAAAACACACACACACACTATTCCCATAGTGCCTCTCCAATACACACACACACACACACTATTCCCATTTGCCTCTCCAATAACCACACACACACACAAACACACACACACACTATTCCCATAGTGCCTCTCCAATACGCACAGACACACACACACACACACTATTCCAATAGTGCCTCTCCAATACACACACACACACACACACTCAGTATTCCCATAGTGCCTCTCCAACACACACACACATACACTATGCCCATAGTGCCTCTCCAATACACACACACACACACTATTCCCATAGTGCCTCTCCAATACACACAAACACACTATTCCCATAGTGCCTCCCCAACACACGCACACACACACAAACACACTATTCCCATCGCGCCTCTCCAATAAACACACACACACACACACACTATTCCCATAGTGCCTCTCTAATATACACACATACACACACACTATTCCCATCATGCCTCTCCAACACACACACACACACACACACACATACACACACACACTATTCCCATAGTGCGTCTCCAATACACACGCACACACACACTATTCGCATAGTGCCTCTCCAATACACACACACACACACTATTCCCATAGCGCCTCTCCAATACACACACACACACACACACTATTCCCATAGTGCCTCTCCAATACACACACACACACTATTCCCATAGTGCCTCTCCAATACACACACACACACTATTCCCATAGTGCCTCCCCAACACACGCACACACACACAAACACACTATTCCCATCGCGACTCTCCAATACACACACACACACACACACACACACACTATTCCCATAGTGCCTCTCCAAGACACAAACACACACACACACATACAGACACACACTATTCCCAAAGTGCCTCTGCAATACACACACACACACACACACACACACACACACACTATTCCCACAGTGCCTCTCCAACACACACACACACATACACACACACACTATTCCCATCGTGCCACTCCAATACACACACACACACACACACACACACACACACACACTATTCCCACAGTGCCTCTCCAACACACACACACACATACACATACACAGACAAACTATTCCCCTAGCGCCTCTCCAATACACACACACACACACACACTATTCCCATAGTGCCTCTCCAATGCACACACACACACACACACTATTCCCATAGTGCCTCTCCAATACACACACACACACACACTATTCCCATAGCGCCTCTCCAATACACACACACACTAACACACTATTCCCATAGCGCCTCTCCACTACACACACACACACACACTATTCCCATAGTGCCTCTCCAACACACACACACACACACACACACACACACACTATGCCCATAGTGCCTCTCCAATACACACACACACACACTATTCCCATAGTGCCTTCCAATACACACACACACACACTATTCCCATAGTGCCTCCCCAAGACACACACACACACACACAAACACACTATTCCCATTGCGCCTCTCCAATACTCACACACACACACACACACACACACACAATTTCCATTGTGCCTCTCCAATACACACACACACAGACACACACTATTCCCATAGTGCCTCTCCAATACACACACACACACACACACACACACACTATTCCCATAGTGCCTCTCCAACACACACACACACACACACACACACTGTTCCCATAGCGCCTCTCCAATACACACATACACACTATTCCCATAGCGCCTCTCCAACACACACACACAAACACACACACGCACACTATTCCCACAGCGCCTCTCCAACACACACACACACACACACACACTATTCCCATAGTGCCTCTCCAACACACACACACACACACACAGTATTCCCATAGTGCCTCTCCAACACACACACACAAACAGTATTCCCATAGTGCCTCTCCAATACACACACACACACACTATTCCCATAGTGCCTCTCCAATACAGACACACACACTATTCCCATAGTGCCTCACCAACACACGCACACACACACAAACACACTATTCCCATCGCGCCTCTCCAATACACACACACACACACACACACACACACACTATTCCCATAGTGCCTCTCTAATATACACACATACACACACACTATTCCCATCGTGCCTCTCCAACACACACACACACACACACACATACACACACACACTATTCCCATAGCGCCTCTCCAACACACACACACACACACACTATTCCCATAGTGCCTCTCCAACACACACACACACACACACACACAATTCCCATAGTGCCTCTCCAACACACACACACACTCACACACACTATTCCCATAGTGCGTCTCCAATACACACACACACACACACACACTATTCCCATAGCTCCTCTCCAATACAAAAACACACACACACACACTATTCCCATAGCGCCTCTCAAATACACACACACACACACACTATTCCCATAGTGCCTCTCCAATACACACACACACACTATTCCCATAGCTCCTCTCCAATACATACACACACACACACACACACACACTATTCCCATAGTGCCTCTCCAATACACACACACACACACTATTCCCATAGTGCCTCTCCA